>NW_009625411.1:421-1082 GCF_000690535.1 Cariama cristata | reverse complement strand
TTGGGGCAATATTTTTCCTGTTAAGGACACCTCAGCACAAGTTATAGATAGGCAGAGCAGAGACACAGATTTAAGCCCATGTTATCAGTTCAGGAGGCAGGCTATGAATTCTGTATCTTCTCAGCTAAGACCTCCCCTACCACATGAACATCACCTGATAGACATATTACTTGTCACTTGTACGCTACTATTTAAAAAAAAAAATTAAGACACACTATACAGCTTTTGAAGTTTCATACTTCAATTTAATAAAAGACGATCCAAGCAGGGAGATGGGAACCACTTTAGGGTACTCACTATCTTTCTTAGAAGCAAATTATTATGTAATGGGACTTTTCCTCAAAACTGAATCTATTAAAGATCCACATCATTAAAGCTAAATCCAGTTAGCAGCCGGTCACAAGTGGTGTTCCCCAGGGTTCAGTTTTGGGGCCAGTGCTGTTTAACATCTTTATAGATGATCTGGACAAGGAGATTGAGGGCACCCTCAGTAAATTTGCAGATGACACCAAGCTAGGTGGGAGTGTTGATCTGCTTGAGGGTAGGAAGGCTCTCCAGAGCGACCTGAACAGGCTGAATAGATGGGCTGAGACCAAGGGCATGAGTTTCAACAAGAACAAGTGCTGGGTCCTACATTTTGGCCACAAAAACCCCATGCAGC
>NW_009625411.1:0-302 GCF_000690535.1 Cariama cristata | reverse complement strand
GAAGGACGAGTGTGGCCAGCAGGACTAGGGAAGTGATCATCCCCCTGTACTCACCACTGGTGAGGCCGCACCTCACATCCTGTGTTCAGTTCTGGGCCCCGCACTTCAAGAAAGATATTGAGGTGCTGGAGTGAGTCCAAAGAAGGGCAACAAAGCTGGTGAAGGGTCTGGAGGGTAAGTCTTATGAGGAGCGTCTGAGGGAGCTGGGGTTGTTCAGCCTGGAGAAGAGGAGGCTGAGGGGAGACCTCATCGCTCTCTATGACCTGACAGGAAGGTGTATCGAGGTGGGGGTCGGCCTCTTC
>NW_009625410.1:0-648 GCF_000690535.1 Cariama cristata | reverse complement strand
TTCAGGTATTTCGGAAGGAGGTAGCGTCATTGTTCTGGCTTGGATTTCTGTCAACCTAAAATTTAAAAAACACGGACACCGGGCTGGGTAGTAGTTTCTTCCAAAACCGAAATTGTATATTTCATTCTATTTTAAAGTAGCCCAAAGAATACACTGCCATAATTTGTTACCATGTTGGAATAAAACTTAGCAACAACAACAATAACAACACCAACAACGACAATAACAACAGACATATTTTAGCAACATATCACCCATATTTTTATTGTGCTTGTTTAAAAAAAAAAAAAGAAGTAAAATTGTTGCTCTAAGACGAATTACACCTTCGTGCAGTTTCTAATAGTTACAGTTCAATAAGCAGGAAAATAAATGCTGGACAGAACAAAGACGAGTTGACATCTCTGCTATCTACTTTGTGTTAAATTGCTGAGGAGCCTCTGGTTTATTGTCACACCGGAGACTTTTTGTCCTTAGGACAGGGAGTGAATAGCAGCTTTCCCCTATAGCGGA
Source organism: Cariama cristata (assembly GCF_000690535.1). Taxonomy (NCBI): domain Eukaryota; kingdom Metazoa; phylum Chordata; class Aves; order Cariamiformes; family Cariamidae; genus Cariama; species Cariama cristata. The sequence goes on along the minus strand of NW_009625410.1, from coordinate 138 downwards.
CGGACAGCAGGGAAGAGACACGGGCGTGCCAGTATATATTTTTCCAATCAACAAAAATTTGTTTATTAGAGCTTTTTAAAAACTGATCCAAAGTCACCATCTTTAAATCATTAAGGGCGGATTGTTCCGCCCTTTTTG
>NW_009625409.1:0-1277 GCF_000690535.1 Cariama cristata | reverse complement strand
AACAAGCAAAAGCAGCAGTTTCAAGCCCTGGCAAGGAGACCAGACCCTGACCCCGAATCTCCCCAAGGCTGTTTGTCCCTCCTAAGGAGGATGCTCAGGGGAGCATCCTCTACAGCCACAAACCCTCCTGAAATACTGTGCTAGCTCGCCCCAAAGATGGGAGCGCCAGCCTAAGAGATTTCAAGCGAGCGAAGGTGGGTACGTTATCGGAAGCAGTAACTCCCTCCAGAGGTACAAAATAATCACACTGCTCATTAGCTTCCTTTAAAGAACCGGCTGCGCAGCCTGCAGAGAAAGTTCTGGTTCCAGCACCTCCGGGCCGAGAGCCACGGTCTCTCCAGCGACCAGCCCCGGAGATGTGACGACTCCCAAGAAGTCGGGAGCCGAGCTGAAAGAGAACCGGCTCAAACCCCACCGCCCTCTGCCTCAGACAGCCCAGTGGCCCCAACCACTGACACCACCGAAACCCACCCAGAGCCCTAGGCCAGGGGATTCAGGGTGAAAAACCCAAGTGCAGGTCTGGAAACGTGTGCCCCCCCACCCCCTAGAGCAGATGATCGAGAGACAAGACGATCCTGATTTTAAAACTAAGTCAATTATCACTCTCACGTGGTCTCAAGGATGGTGCCACACTGCTTACAAACACACATGTACACGCAACGACATACAAACCGTCAGCACCTCACCCCCCAAGCTGTGCCCGCGCCAGCCAGGCCGCCGGAGCGCAGCCCACCTGCAAGCACGCTCTCCAAGGGAGGGAATTTATCACCCACCGCAGCTTAATTTCTTTTTCTAAAGCAACGTTTACAAGACAGGGAGCGCAGCTCTCAGGACCCCGGCCGTACGCACGCACTACTTTCACCCGACGCCGCAAAAGGCTCCGCAGGGCACAGACCCGTCCGGTGAGGCAGCCGGCACACCCAGGGCTCTGTAGCAATAACACCACCTGCCTGAACCGATGCAACCGCTTCTGTCGCTGACGTTCATCCTTCCTCCTCATATTTCTGTCCCACTCGCTGTCTTTTCCCAGGAGCGTCCTCAAGGAATACCGCCCTCGTGGGCGAGGGCATTCCAACACCGCTGCCCGGGGCAGGGAGACCACCACAACCAGCCTCCCTTCCTCCCGTTCTCCAGCCGATTTTATTGCCCCTTCGTTAGTGGCGAGAGCCAAGCGGGGAGTTCTGAGCGTGCTCCTAGCAGGCGAAACGCAGCAGCAACAACCACAGCACAGAGCCCACGGGAGCCGGAGGGCTCTGCCCGCAGCCTCCCACCCAGCC
>NW_009625408.1:3243-23745 GCF_000690535.1 Cariama cristata | reverse complement strand
GCCCGGCGGTCGCAGCGGGCTCCCTTTAAACCTTCTTCCCGCAACCTAATTTTAGGTGCCACCTGCTGACCAGTGCTTGATTTCAAAGCTGAATTAATCTCCGAACTCCAACCGCGTCAGCCGAAATCAGCTTGTTTTACGTGGGTTGTGATGGTTTCCCTCTCAAACATACGTATTTTTTCTGTCTGATGGCTCTGTATTATGATATTTCTCTTCCTAATGAGAGATGTAGCTGACTGTTGCTTAGATCAGGTACAAAAGATTCTTCTTGCCTCTGACTGCCTATTTGCTTTACTTTGCTTTCTGGTTTCAGAAGACGTGGAGTTTGTTGTAACTCTGTTCTTGGTGTCGGAGACAGTTAATGGTTCGGTGCTGTGGTAAAACCGATCCCATTTTGAGAGTCTTGTCCCCTCCGTACACCTTCTGCCAAGGCCTTGTGGGTGGGCTGGTTGCTTCTGTCTAAAATAGCTAAAAGATCTTTTTAAGGTTTCTTCAACCTTTTCCAAAGCATTAGGAGGAAAAAAAAAAACCTACCGTAAATTGTATTTTCATGTTCTGTGAAGATGAGTTCTGTGCTTTTTCATGCTGCCTCATTCAATTCATGAAAATAGTCAGTTTTCGAGTAAATATTTTTTCCCAAAATTCTGTGGGAGATATGTTGGATGTTCAGTTTAAGCAGTTTTCAATGTTGTATCTAGTGCCAGTTTATGCAAGCGTTTGATAACGGTTCTAGGCAATGGTCCTTAACGACTGCTGCTGCCTTGAATTATTAAAATACAAAAACTAGATCTCTTGCAGCTTTTATTGCTTGCATTTCTTTCATTTAGTTTATACAACAGGTTAAGTTTCTTTATAACTGTAGTCTTAAATATAGCATAAAATGTACTTTTTGGTTTGGCATGCATATATTAGCCTTTTCCTGGTAGGTATGTCTTTTCATTCAACGAACAAAGGTTCTCCATTTTGGCTGTTACCTGTTTGTTTGTTAATTTGCAAGCTGTTAAAAACTTGTGGATGACTTGTTGGAACTTGGTATCATCTCCTTAATCTTCTTTTGTTCTCACTTCTTTGCAATGACCTTAGTTCAGGTATACAGCCTGAAGCTAGAATGCAAGTGTTTCAGCCAGTTGCACTAAGCACCGTTAGAACAACAGGAAAGCATTACTCCTCAATGGGAGGATTATTCATTAGGTGTTCAGAGGCAAAGTCCACACTCTTTGTACTGCTCTGTGTCCGCATGTATACCGTGAAATGCACCTGTGGTAGAAGTACAATGCTTAAACAACATCTGGGCAGCTTTTTGCTCATCGGGTTCTATGAGACTGAAGATCACTTACTCTTTACTTTGTAGTATTTACCCTGTAACTTAAATTCCAGTGGGACTTAAATTCTCATCAGGCTTTAGTTGTGCTGTAGCTTTAGAGTCAGTGTCAGGTTTCCTATTGCATTACTCCTATTAACTTTGGAGATCAAGATAACTCTTAACTTGTTTGGCTTTTTCCTCTCTGAGATGAAGCCTTGTATGTGAAGTTTAAGTCTGTGGGTTTTGATTTCACTTCTTTCTTCATGGAAGAATTTTCTTGTTTCAATTTATAGCTTGTCAGTGGAAGCATCCCTGAATTATTTTTTCACTTCTGTGTAATTTTGAAATTGGTCCTTTCTGAGATCAATAATTAAGTCTTGATATTCTGTGTTAGAGTCCTCTGTCAATGCCAGCTGCATGGACTGGATTGCAGGGTCTTTGAGACAGGCTACCTTGATGATTTTTACAGAATCACAGAATAGTTGAGATTGGAGGGGATGTCTGGAGATCAGCTCATCTGACCAGAGCAGGGGCAACTAGAGGAGGTTGATGAGGACTTTGTCCTGTTAGGTTTTGAATACATCCAAGGATGGAGGCTCAACAACCTCTCTGGGCAGCCTGTTCCAGAGTTTGATCAGTCTTACAATAAAAAAAGAAGTTTTTTTTTCTTGTGTTTATGAACTGAATTTCCTGTCTTTCAATTTGCTCCTGTTGCCGCTTGTCCTTTCGCTGGGCATCACTGAGAAGGGTTTGACTTGATCTTCTTTACTCCCTCCCACCCGGTATTTATACACGTCGGTAAGATCCTCTCAAGCCTTTCTTCTCCAGGCTGAACAATTCCAGCACCCTCAGCCTCTCATTATATGCAAGAATCTCTCATCCCTTAATTTTCACAGCCCTCTGGGCTTTTTCCAGTAGATCCATGTCTGTCTTGTACTTTGGAGCCCGGAACTGGACTTGGCACTCGAGATGTGGTTTCACCAGTGCTGAGTAGAGGGAAACAATCACCTCCCTTGCCCTGCTGGCAACATTCTTCCTAATGTCCTAAACTTCTTTGCTTACATTGGAGGGGAAAACCCAAAACAACAGAACTTCTAAGGGTCATCTCCTTGAGCCAGTGCTTGACGTCGACTCCCTCTTGTCCGATGGTGGTGCTTTCAGAGTTAGAGTATGCAGTCATCATGTGGATGGATGTGGCCATTTTGGCTCACAGGGTGCTAAAGTACACTGGGGAAGGTAATTTCTGCCTGGGAAGTGCAACAACGCAAGTGGACAATGCATGAATCTGGAGGTGCATTTAAGTAAATGTCAGAAGCCCTTCAGTCAGCCCAGCCTTTTCATTTTTAAGGAGGAAAAATAATTTAGTACATCAAATATCAAATCACTTGCTTGTCATAGTTCCCTTTTCTGAGTATGGTTTGTGAAAGCCATGTTGCTGATTTAGAATTCCTGTTTCAGCTGATGTCTCAACTTTTTTCCTCATTTCCTCAAAACACTACAAGTCAGGCGTTTTGTTACCAACTGGTTTGACTCGCCATACCTACCTCCCTGGTATGTGACTTGTTAGATTGGTCACTTAAAATTTTTATTTTTGGAAATTTCTGCCCAGGAATGTTAGGATACTGTTGTTCTAGTCACAAATTGAAGACTGACTCGTTTCCCTCCCCCCCCTCCCTTACCATTCAGGATGTATGGGCCGTATTGTCACAGTTGATAACTTATCTAAAACCTCAATTTTATTGCAGTTAAATTATAACTCATCATCCAGGTCCTGTGCAGGTTTTCCCCACCTGTTAGTCAATCATCAGAAGTGTACGATGAGATTCTTGTGTTCTCCTCTGTCACTTTTGCTGCTCAGCCTTTTCCTAGTTCTGCAATCAAATTCCATAAAATATTTGTGAATGTCTAATCACAGATCACAGAAGCTGCTGTGGACTTTACTGTATTGGTTTACGTTAAATCATGTGGATTTTGTCATTACGTTTCTGAGTCAGTTAAGTCTTTCATGTTGTAAACTTACCGGTGCAAGCTAACCTGATGACAGTTTTAAATTGCTAGTTGTGCATGCATAGAATTGCATTGCTTCCATTAAGTAACTAAGCACGGATAAGTATGTACTGATGAGGCCTTGTTGATAGGCAAGGTCTTAATTGGAGCTTTTATAATTGTTGATTACAAAGTCTATCATTCGTCACTGTCAAAGAGTAGTTAAAATTTGCATAGATATCCTCATCAGTACATGCATCTTCCTGAAGTTGTTTTGGTTTTCAGTATATAATATTGCCTATTTTCTGAGGGAGGGAGAAGGCACAACCTTTTCCAGTCCCTAACCAGGCTGATTTTCAAAGATTTTTGTGTAGAGAATGATGGCTTAAGAGTTACAGAGTTTACTCCCGCCTGAGAGAAAATTTGCTTGTCTTTTCTTTTCTGAACTGGAGTTGATGTGTGTTTTATTCCTTGTGTGTGAGACCTCCCTTTGCCAGCAGCATAAACCTTTATCAACAGATTTGTGCTGTTTCAGGAAGTATCCTTGCACTGAAAAAAGAGGTTATCACCTCTTTGAGCATTAACCGGGTTATGCGTTTAGGGAATATCAGCTTTAGAGTGTCTTTGATCCTCCCCCCCCCCCCCCCCGTTACCTTTCCTCTTATTAATCCTCCCACTAACTCTGAACTAGACTTTTTGTGTATACTGTTCCTGTGCCTGTGGAGCATATTGTCATAACCAAATACAATACCTTCAAGGAAAAACAGGGCACCCAACCTCTGGTAAAGTAAACACTTTGTTTTCTATATTCAAAGTGTTATACAAATTCAAGGTACCTGGAGTGGGTTTTTGGTTTTGTTTTTGTTTTTTTAAAAATTGTTTTACCTTGAGAAAGTCCTGTCTCTTGGGTCTCCCCAGTACGTTAGCGGCAACTGGGATTTCTGACTCTAGCTTCGTACTCATTCCTCCAAATACGTCCTGAAAATATGTAAGTTTTTTAGTCCTTTATTTATTTATTTCCACTGGGATTGAGGGGAGGAAAAGGATTTTGTACATGTTTTAGTTTTTGTTATTTTTGTAGGTGCTGGAGAGAACCTGGAAAACACGATGGCAGCCTTTCACCAGTGAGTACAAATAGAACCAATAATGCCTAAATTAGTGGTGTTCTTGTTGTCTTTAGTAAGTGAAGCAATCAAGAAAGATAGGACTTCCATCAGTTGTTTGGAGTACAGTGTCCTCTTTCTGAAAGTCATCTCTCCTTTGGATGACTTCTGTGGATTGCTAAACATCACTCCAATTTAAACAAGAAGGAACTGAGATGCCACAAACTATGATTTGTACACAATAACGTGGTAGACTGACAATTGGAAGTAAAACTCCTGAAGGCTGAATCCTCCTGTGCTGGCTACTGACACATGAAACAATACTGCTTCCATGTTTAATGGTGATTACTTCTATTAATTTATTTGTCATTATAAAGCTATTTTTCGTAACTAATATCGTACACTGTTTTTTCTACATACACTGATGCTTCTCAAAAGGTATTTGAGATCATAGCCTCTACCAATTAATGCTAATTAGCGTACAAGGCTGGATTTCAGGAAGTCTGAATCTGTTGACTGCTATTATGGCTGTAAGCAATTCTCTTAGATATGCCACAGTTTCATGGTATTCAGTTCCCTCCTTTATACAGAAGGTTAATAATTTGTCTCCTAGAACAATTGTGACTGAAACCCTAATGTTAGCTAAGTTTTAATATACCATCTGTAAAGCTATTAAAAATGTTTGTGTTACATTTTTTCCCTTCATACACACACTTCATTTGCACAATGTGTGAAAGCCTCTTATCTAGGGCTTTAAAATGGAATTGGTACTGGAAAGCCTTTTAAGCTTCTAGCATTTAAGTAGTGAATTCTAAAAAGGTTCTCAAAATTTGAAAAAGAAGCATATCTAAAACTCCAGCTGCCAATGAGAAGTGACCAAATTTTATGTAGGCTTCTCTTTATTTTGTTTGGGTTTTTTTAATTTACTTTGTGCTAAGTAGCCTCCTCAGTTTGCACATTTCCTTGCATACTGAGGAGTGCCAGCTTTCCCAACCAAACAGTGCTATTGAAAGCACTGCAGTATTTTGTATCTCCATGGAAGCTTAGCATAGTTTTTTGGGGTTGTTTGTTTGGGGTTGTGTTTTTTTTCCTTTCCCTGCTGGCCTGCCTTTTTTCAAGTCTGCTACCACACTTTCTGGAGAGTGCTTTTGGTTTTAACAGTTTCTTAATTTTCATTTAGTGTCATTTCAGTTTTATATGTATATGGCTCTTGCAAAGAAAGTTACACCGAAACCTATTTTTATTTCATTCCCAGAAGTAAGCTGTAGTACTTAAAGTAAGGACTGTGCTAGGAGTCAAATAATGTTTTGTGATAATACAGACATTTGTCTGACTCTCTCCTGACCATTTTAATTATTTTACAACTATAGTGTAACAAATGTGTTGAGTTCCACTTTTTGAACTCATCACAACTACCAATAACAAGTTCAGTTACTTGGTGTGAGATTGTCTTGGTCGAATAATAAAGGCATATTACTTCTGCAGAAAGAGTCAGAGCAATTACCTTGCATTAGGCGGTAGAAAGTCTTCTGGCTTCCTCTGTGAAGGGGTAAAGGCTTTGTACTTCCCCTCTGCTCATTCCCATCCCCACTGGTAAGCTAGCAAAAGGAAATGGGCAGAAAATTGGTGATCTGTACAGTGAAAGTTATCTGGATTGGCTCAGATGGCTGGTATGAGCTAATCAATTTATAATCCATCAAATTTTGCATGAAGCCAAATAGGGCTTTCTGCAGGTTTGGACAAGCAGGCATATTTGACCGTTGATGTAGTTGAATCCGAAAGAGGATGCTTGTCTGCAGCGTAAGACCTACCACCTTCATTTTACCTTGTTGACAGTAACCTAAGTATTGGCAAGCAAATAGTTTTCTTTGTGCTATTTACACTTTAACTGGGGTTGGAGAATATTTAATACAGTTGCATTATAATGAGAAAGTTGTTATAGTAAGATATAAAAAAAGTGTATGGGGGGAGGAGGCCTTATTGGTAATTTCAAGTTCTATACTAGCTTAATTTACAAATATTCTGGAAAGTAATTATAAGCTTTTTGTACCAAAGACAGCATTTCTTTTTGTTGTTTTTGCATGGTAAAATGCCTAATAGATTTTTTTGGACTATAATAATGTTACACTGTACTTAAATGCTTCTGTGGTGGTTTTAGATTTTAAAATAATTGACTCTAAGCTAAAAGAGACACTTGTAGTGTCTTTAAGTATTTGGGGATCCAGCATAAAAGATGTAAGAATTTAGTTACTGGTTTAATTGTCCTTGATACAGCCACGTACTTTGGCATTGTCTTGACAGGAAGCTGCTAAGTAAACTCTCCAGATATTTTCTCATTGTATTTCTTTTGTTTTATGAACATACTTGGTTTAGAGAGAAAGCTCTGAACACTGTAGTTACAGCAATAAGAGTATGTTGTCAATTTGATATTTATAAACTCTGTACATTGTGCGATATTAGGCCTTGCGTAATGGGTTTTAGTTTCCAAGGTAAAGGTTTTCTTGTATATTTCCTGGCATGTGCTTTTACTTGAAGTCAGTTGGAGTTAAACACAAGCAAAGAACTCTATCATCCTAATTTGCGAATGTAAGCCTGCTTCACAACTTGAATTCTGGAGCCCTTGGATCTGAATCCAACACGTTCTTCTGAATCTGGAGAGCATCTGGAGTCTTCTCTGGAACAATGTAGATTTGATCTGTTATTACAGAGCTGCAGAATGAACTGATTTCCAGCTGAAAAACTCGGCACTTTAAGGAAGCTTATTTAGCAACAAGCTGCTAGTAAGAGCCTGGCAAATTCTCAAATTTGTTAACAAGGAACGTTGTTGTTCTCCTTTTTCCATGCAGCATCAGTCCTGAAGTTCTTAAGAAGTACTATTTCTAATAAATTTTGCTGGTTAAATGACAATATGTGGTACTAGATGGGAACATCTTCTACAAATTTGGCAAATCTCTGGCAGCATATTTGGAGATGGTTTTCCTTGGGAGGAAAAATTACACAGAACAGGCTGTGTATCTTCTGTGTGTAATAGGATGTTGTTCCTGTCCTATTTCTTAATTAGTGGCACTGGAAAACAGGTAACAAATTGGTTTTAATTTGACAGAACTCTTCTTGATCACTATCCCAGCTGGACCAGAAGTTGTGTTAAACACTTTATGGGAGTATGTTCTAATTTTTTTTTGTTTTGTTACTGCATTTGGGAATGTTTATGACATTTCTGTACTTCAGCAGTCAATAAAGCCCTTTTCTTAAGGAAAGGCTGTTACTGAAGTCGCAGAACTTTAGGTCCCGTATGGACTGTACTCACAGATGTTACAGGTTTGTTCACAGGAGGATAAAAAGAACAGCCCAGAGTTTTGAAGGAAGTGTTCAGACTTCAGGCTGGGATTTATAGCTGTCTGCTGGAATGATACCTTCTGAGTATCTTTTCTAATGAAATGAGCAATTCACTTCTTGTTGGAGTAAAGCTTAGTTTTTCTGTTCTGGTGTGAGGTTTCTTGTACTTCTTTTTCATCAATATTGTTACTACTTTCTGCTTACCTCCTGTGAGCTAAGCTTCTATAGAGTGGATTTGGGATTGGATTAGAACTTTTCAAAGCAGCGGATTGGAACAGGAATAGCTATTTTTCTTTGAAAAATATGACAGGGTGTTTTAGTGTTTGGGGTTTTTTAATTTAAAATAAAAACTTTTTCATTAAAATAATAATAATTTTTTTAAAATGTAGTTTTGCTAGGCAAAAAAGCCAAAAGCCTAAAAGCGCCATTGCTACTTTCCTGATCAATCCATTCCTAATTAACTTAAGTAAAAAAAGGGTTTCACATCCCTGTTGTTTGTTCATTATGCTTACCACAAAATTGATTACTTTTTAAAAAGAGCTTGCTTCTTCCAGTGGTAAATATGCTGATACTAACAAACATCACATGTAAAGTTCTGAAACAGTACTTTAGGTTTCTCAGTACTGAGGTGGTCGGCTGAAATCAACAGGTGTGCTACTTGATTTCTATGGAAGACAGAGCCAAAGCTTCCGTGTTCAAATCCCATCTCTGATTCATGATATGTTATTTATTCTTGCATCAGCTTTCCCGCTGCAGCAATGTTATTTGTTTCATGCTTTGCAGCAAGATTGTGAGGATTCATTGCATCATAAAGTATCTAAAGTACCTCCAGTGGGATTAGTTTAATTGAATAACGTGTTAGGTTTGGACCTGTACAAAATAACATGTGTGGTTCAAGGCAGACTTCTTTGCTTCCAGTGCGGTTAATATAGGAACAGACATGTTGGAGCTAGATTGTCACCTGACGAAAGATGAGCAAGTGGTTGTGTCCCATGATGAGAACCTGAAGAGATCAACAGGAGTTGATGTCAACATATCTGACCTCAAATACTCTGTAAGTTGAAGAAAAAATGTTAGTGCTAGATGATGTTTAAAAATGCATTTGTAGAGTGGCTGGGGTGGGCAGGAAGGTTGTGTGCATGTCAGGTATCCAAAATCTAAGGAGATGTTTCATCTTGTCTGACTTAAAACACAGTTAACTAGTCTCCCTGTGTAGTCAAGGGAGAAAAACCAGAGCATTTTCAGAGGGTGATTACCTCCTTCCAGTAGTAGGTTGGATGAATAACTTTCTGGAGGTGGGCCTGTTTTGCCATACTGATGACAAAGGAAGCTTAGTCAACAACCTCCTCCTCACATGACCAGCTTTTTAATGGGAAAACAGGTAGACGAATCCCACCTGGATCACTAGTTTTAAAAGCCTGTTTTACAGAACTGTCTTTCCATCTGATATTTAAGTGGAATTCTCAGTATTTTCAGACAAGTGTCTGGAAACGTTTTGCCTTACTCAGTTACAGGTAACACATAACTAAGGACACCAAATAGTTCAAGTAAGAATGAACACAGTGCTTCTAAATCACTTTTTGGGCAAGAAGTTTTAAAAAACCCCGTTATTGTTGTCTTTAAAGATAACTTCTATGGCTTATGAATTATAATTTTTTTTGTCTTTCTCAAGAAAAGTCATTATTATATCCCTGCATTTGAATTATTGTTCCATTTCCCTTTATTTTTAAGGAACTCCCACCATATCTCTGCAAGCTGGATGTCACATTTCAGAAAGGTAAGTTTTTGTCTTACTGTTTCAATTTCCAGTAACAGTAACTAGTTTTCCATCATTGTAGTGTGGCAGCGTGTTTTGGCAAAGGGAACAGAAAAGTGGATTTGCTTCTCTCAGTAGCTTGATAAGAGGAGTTTTAAAAGGAAAATATAATCCTAGCTTTAGAAACCAAAATATATTTTTTTCATACCAGTTGGCAGTGACTAAGTTTAAGATGTAAGATATCTTTTTCCAAGTAAACATTCCAATTGTTTGCTTGTCTACTTCTTGCAACTGCTTTCCAGTTCCCTTGTGAGTTCTTCAGAGGGTGCTGATTGAAGATTTGTTATTCTGAAAAAACGAGAGAAGGCAGAAGAGAGTTTCTTTACAACTCAGATGCCATTATTCTGGTGCACTCTGGGCTTGAAGTACTACGAGATGTCCAATAATACAGACACTTTCAGAAGGGTGAATGAAAAGAGTAGTAGTTACTGTATGTATGACTTGAAGTTCAGTACCAATATTGCTGCAAAAGAGGAAAACCTAGAAAAATACTAACCTGTTTTCTTGTGAGAACTGTGATTCGTGGGACTGTAATTTGCATAAAGTACACAGGCTAAAACTGGGAGCACTTCCGTCTGGAAGAGGCTACCAGAGATGATACCAGATGTGTTTGCTTGAGGGACTTTGACTATCTTGTGTAGCCTTTCCATATTTCAGTTGCCCAGCAAGCAAATTTTATGTTAAACTTTTCTGTTCAAAATTGCAAAATACTTAAAATGCACCAAGATGAGTTCCATGATGTGTTATTTTTGGACTTATATATCTTTTGTTTAGGTACAGTAATACAAAGACATGGTGAGAACCTTCAGTTAGTTCCTTAGAACCACAAGCAGTTTCAGACAAAAAAAATGTGGGGGTGTTGCCTTCTGTTCCCTTTACTCCTTATGCTTCTCCAGTAAATTTTCTCAGAAGAAAAAGTTTTTCTCATTCAGTCTCGTTTTATATTAATCTCATTGCATTTGGTATGTGGCAACTGAGCCCATGTTTGCTATTTCAGGATTTTAACGATGCCTGCACTCCTACTGTTGCTAAATAATGACTGAATTTCATGAAGTTAAAACCTAAATGTGCAGTATGCTCAGGGCATTTTCCTTATGGAAATGAGCTGGTCATAATTCATTAAAACTATCTGAGTGAAGTAAATTATTCTTTTATTTATTTATTTTAGTTCAAAAACATGCTAATTCTAGGAACTGAACACTTTTTTAAATTTTAAGATAACAAGAGCTCTGACATCTCAGCTTTTATCTATAGTATATTAAAAATAGCCACAGCAGTGACAACTTTCTTGTTTCCCCAGAATGTCACTGTGAGGGAAAAGATAACCGTATTCCACTCCTGAAAGAGGTGTTTGAGGCATTTCCACAAACTCCTGTCAACATTGACATCAAAGTGAACAACAATGTGTTGATCAAAAAGGTACACGAATATGTACGCTGAACTGAGGCTGAATGTCATGTAATGATGTTGAAATTTCAAAAGAAAAGTTTCTTGGAGTTGATGGCAGTCTGTGATACTAAAATCTGTGTTCTTGGACTGCTTCATCCTTCACATGTTAGTTCTTGCTCCATGTATGAGGTAAATACAGAGGACTGAGAAGTGATCTAGTGCAGGATGCTCAGCAAATAGCTCTTTACTGACCTTTTGTCTTGACATGAAACTGATGCTACAGTGCTAGAGCCGTGTTTGGTTTGTACTTCATGTGAAGGGGGAGTCTTACGGACTATTGCCTACCAAAGCAGCACAAAGACATGGTGTCAGTGTAAAGATAGGTGTTCATCACAGAAAAGGAGATTTGCTTTCCATCAGATACTATTTTGCCATCTAGTTTTCTTAAATTCTCTAGGTTTTTTTCTAGGTATAATGATCTTTCCTTTTATCTGTTGACCAGAATGCCTGTTTCTTTCCAGTCAAAGCAGTGGAGTCATCTTAAGATGAAAGAGAATATAGAAGAACTATTTTTTCTCTAATGACTTATGTAGTTGAAAAGTAGCAAGTAGAGTGTCAGTTAAATAATGCTGCACGTAATTTTTGATGAACACATGTTAGGGTTCTGCTTTTTTATATTGCAGGTTTCAGAGCTGGTGAGTCAGTATAAGCGAGAGCATTTGACAGTATGGGGGAATGTCAATTACGAGGTTGTATCAAAGTGTCTTAAGGAGGTAAGCATGAGTCCAGCTAAGCTTCGTTCTTCTTGCCTGCTTGTTCCTGTGTGGTGACAAAATGTACAGAAAAGCACCCTGTAAATAAAGATCTAGCCAGCTATGCCAGACTTTTAGATGTGCTGAGAAATGTTGTGCTTAGATTATATTCTGTTTACTACACTGTTACAATAAGTCAAGCACAGTTAACACCCATATACTCTGCAATAAAATACTTGAGCAATTAAGCTCATGTTTTATTCTTCTATAAAATATAAGATGTTATGATTTTATGCCAGGAACTCTTAGAGCCTATTTTGCACATCATTCATCTGGTACAAAATCAGTTTTTCTAAGGATGACTTACTGTGTGTTTCTTTTTATGAAAATAATGCATGTGGCCACTAGTTGACACACAGCTATATTGGTATAAAGCTGTTTTACAGCTATAGATTCTATTCCTTTTTGTGCTGAGGACTTGTACAATTTAGAATTAAATGAAGATTGTGATTAGTCCAAGGGAGTTACGCACCCGAGTGAAATTGATCTAGTTGAGAGTACATATATTGTTCTGATTTTTCTGTGCAGGACAACACATCATTTCCTACCTGAACAGCAGTTATAGTTGTTAATTTTTGTAGCATCAATGCCCAAATATTTTGGTTCATAAAGCAGCATCTTTAAAAATGTGTTGTGAAGTGAGTTGATGTGATATCAACTGTAACAAACCCTGTGCTAAAGCACATCTTGTTCTTTGTGGTAATACTAGTCTAAGAGAAAATGCTGCGTAGTGTCGTGCAGTCTGGAAAGATGATGAGGGCAGGTAACGAAAGCAGTACTGCAACCAGTGAAACTTTACCTTTTCGGGTCCCAATGCCCCTTCCAATTATGTAAAACCTTTATTTGGATTACAAGTTACCAGGAAGAGTAATTTAAATTCAGTAGCAGGCATATCACAAACAGTTGGTAGCTTAAACTTTAGATCCAAGTGCTAAACTTTAAACATGCATTGGTGAGTGAATTTAATTGCAACACTCGACGATGTACCATGATAATTTAGAATCTCTCTTTCCTGGTTCATGCAGAACGCTGACATTCCCATCATCTTCTGTTTGCAACGTGTCCTCCTGCTTCTTGGCCTGTTCTACACTGGTCTGCTGCCATTCATTCCTTTCAAGGAAGAATTCTTGGAAATTCCCATGCCTTCAATCATCCTCAAGTGAGTTAGAGCCTGTCGGTGGGTGCTGCACTGAGGTGATAGTAAAGCAAGTGAATGATAATGCCACCTTGAGCATTGATTTAGTTGGTATCCTTGGACTGAGGACACTGTTTTGTTCATTTAGGCACTTTTATATATTCCTAAGAGAAAGCTATGCAGATCTTCTCCTCTGTATTTAACCTGTCTCTAGCCAGCTCTGGGTTACTCAGTTGTTAGTGTGGGGTGCCTGTGTATATCAATGTTTCCTGTTTACAGCATGTCCTGTAAATACCATCTTCGTGCAGCTGCCTTTACGACACAGCTTGTGCTGATGCCATCTAGATAGCAATATGTAGCAGTTCTGTACGAGTAACTAATTCTTGCACTTTTCTCCCTCTTTCTTGAGAACAAATTAGTCTGATTAAGGCCAAGAGGCAAGTCAGTAATAGAATGGATATGAGACTTAAAGTGCAATTTGTTTCTCATCCTTTACTCAAAATGCTGCTGAATACCCATCTCTGCTGCTTCTCTTAAATGTACCGCATTTCTCATGTGTAATCCAATTCTAAGTCACTGTCTTAGACAGTGAAATTACTGCTCTAATTTGAAAAGCTGCAAGATTAATTCTTCGTGTTCCTTTTGCAGGAACATCTCAAATATTATTTTAATCTGTGCTCTGGTAATTTTTTGTTTCTTCTTCCTCAACAGGCTGAAAGAACCACAGAAGATGACAAGAAGCCAGAAATTTATTATCTGGCTAGCTGACACGTAAGATCTTAATCTGATTTAATTTTTATTTATATTTTACCTATATATTAACAGTTGGCTCAAGCAAGTAAGACTAGCTATTGCTATAGCTACTTGTTCTGTTGTATTTTTTCAGTTTCTTCTAGCTTTTTTGTCAGTGCAGCATAAATCATATTCAAATCTTACATAGGTGTTCCTGTATGCTTTTATTTTTCATACACTGAAACATACTGAGGTGCAGTAACAGTGGTCCTTATTCAAATATAGTTTCTGTCGTTAAGCGTGTTCAGCTAATTAGCATGCAAGTAGATTCAGAGTGCAGCTTTCACGTTTCATGGGACTGTGGCTGTTTCATAACGTTGTCAGAGTAGATACTGTTTGGCTTACATGGAACACTTTGCATTTTAAGAATATCTGTACTTCAGAGGAAACTTAGTCATATGCTTTCAGAGGTTGAATGGGATTGCTGTTAAGTGTCTTCTGGCTCTTGCTTCTCTCTGACATCTGTTAGTTGGATTTCTTGAGTGGCCAGTAGAGTTTTCATGTCTTTTGGTGTGAAGGATAAAATCTCTTCTGAAAGCAAAGGGATTGATTCATCAGACATGGTACAGGGTACCTGTATGATGAAGGAAGAGTCTGTTGGATTTGATCGTCAGAAGAGATGATGCAAATATCCATAGCTAATGCAAATTTCTGGGTGTCTGTGGTAACCAGTCTTGAGTTGCTTGAACTAAACTTTCTATAATTGGGTTTCTAATCACTTTCTTATGGAAAATATTGAATCTAAATGCTGTATGGAAAATTCATTACAGAACATCAACAGACATTGAAAATATCATGTATACTTTAAGTTCTTCAATAATCTCTTTCTCTTTTTCCGCAGATTGCTAATGCGGAAAGCACTTTTTGATCACCTCACTGCTCGGGGCATTCAGGTACAATGTGGCAAAGCTGAAGGAAATGTGCTTTTAACCTAGTGAGAATTTGAACTAGCCAGTTATGGCCTTAAGATGGGTTCATGCTCTCCCCAGCATGTTCTGTTGTGTTGCTAGGACTGTAAGTTGCTTTTTGGTTCCTGAGCAATAGCTTCTGCTGTTTTATTTGCAGTTCCGTAGTTGCAAAGGAAGAACTGTATGCTTGGGAAAAGACCCTTAATTTAAATCCCTTTAATTCCTCCCCCTGCCCCCTTCAACTTTAAGCCTACAAAACCTGCCAAACTGCTTACCTATTTTGGGTTTTTCACAAAATATTTTGACTTTTAGAAATATCTGAAGTCTCGGGTAATGAAATGGAATTGGAGTCGCTGCTAGAAAGTGCCCTCTTTTGGAGGGCAAGGGAGAAGAAGTTGGGGATATGTTTGTGTGCGTGTTGTTGGCATCACAGTGTGATCATTTATCATTTTAAATATATGTGGCATCATCTCAGAAGTCTCTCCCACATGAAACAATTTAGGTCAAAAGTCACTTTTTTTTTTTTTAAATTTGAGTATTTCCTGTATTGATTTCTCTTTCTATCCCATCTTACAGGTGTATATTTGGGTACTGAATGAAGAACAGGAATACAAGAGGGCATTTGATCTGGGAGCAACTGGAGTGATGACAGACTATCCAACAAAACTTAAGGAGTTTTTACACAATTATCCAGCATAAAGGAAGAAAACCAAGGAAGTTCTTGCAAAACAGATTGTGAGCCAAGAATTTTCTTCATAAAGAAAAAAAAAGGAAATTTGAGCGGCATACACAGATTGTTTTGTTTGAAAGATGTAATTGGATGATCTATTACCTTGTCAAGTTGCTACCTAATGTAAAAGTTGTCTATTTATTTTAAAACTTCAATTACATAGTTTACATTTGTAAATAGCTCATTTAGCAATGGTGCACTTCACAAATAGTGATGGCTAGGAAGAAAGTTGCTGGGTAGGATGCCTGTACATAATAAGCATTATTTTAGCTTTCACAAGTGTTCCTAAGCGGATGTCAAGACATCTCAGTTATTCCAGTTATATTCTAGCGGGCAGAAACTTGAGAATTTCTGCAAGTGTAGCCTGTGTGTATGCATTTCTTGTGTTGTTTTTAGTTTTCAGATGACTTGTAGGGCAAAAAAGAAAAACAACACACAGGAGAAATAGAAAGCAGAATCTGTGGCTAGGCAAATAGCTTAGCCTGTGAAGTGTAGTCAGTAAAGGCAGTCACTTTTTTACCAAAATTAACACACTTGGTTAGTATAGATTTACTCCGTTGTTCTTACTGATAAGAATGTTGAGCTTGAGTTGCACCTGTGTTTAGACCCTTTTTTGATGTGATGGTAATACTGTGTCTTACTAGTCAAGGTCTAAATACAGTATCGAAGCCAGGTTCTGGGTTTGACACTGAGTTCCACTGCAAGGGTCTTGGTTTGCCCCTGGTTCTGACCTGTCTGTCAGGCTACCATGGCATGGCAGTAGCTAGCTTTCCAGAAAGGAAGATTGCAGTTATTATAGGTTACACTTACTTTGAAATAGTCTTTTCACAAAGGAAACCAATGTTCTAGAACTCTTTCGCACATTTGTAGTTCTAACATCTGTTGGCTTGATGAATGGGAAGTTGTTTTTAGGGTCAGGGACCAAAGAAAACTAAGTTTGGTCAGGAGTTTCAGGAGCAAATTAAAATGTTCCTATTAAATTAATTCACCCAAAGCAGATTTATATGCATACTTCTAAAAGGAGCAAGTGTCAGTCTAGAATGCATGTAAATTTTAGTCTTTTCTCCACAAAGGTCCATTCAATATTCATTAAGTTTATGTGCATGTACATGGAAGTTACTTTGCTCGCAGAAGCCAGGAAACCCCAAGATGAAATGGGGTTAGATAGGAAGGTATTTCTGGAAGCTTACATACTGTTCTGTCATTGTGAACAGGCGTTATGCGTGTGTCAGACAGATTTGAGCCTGCAATGCCTGCGTGTTTTGGTGTTGTCGTGTTAGTGGTAGGGGGTTTTGGAAGGAATTTGATTACTGTAGCTTAATTATACATAATGACATGTATAAAGGTCAGTCATTTAATCATTGGTTCCACTGATGTGGAACTGTGTGTAACCATTGTTCTACTGCTGGAACAGAACTATTGTCTAGTGATAGTATCTACGTCTTCAAGGAACTTAATGTGAAAATGATGGATCTTAATAATAAATGTAGTAGCCAGATGCAAGAGTATATTTACTGCAAAGTATACTCACTGTTATAAAAACTTTTCAAGTAAGTAATTTTTTCCCTTGCTAGCTCAGATTTGGGAGGGCTCTTGTTTCACTCCACTGGCTGCTGCGCTGTACTTGTAATTGTGGAGCATCTTTGCTATTTCATTATGTCTGTCAGTAGCCTGTCTGTTAGAACATCAAGTCCATCTGGATGGATAATATTTGGTTTTGCATTACAATTCCTTTCTGAGGAATATTTCTATGTGGATCAAGTGGAAGAAATGACTGCATTTGTGATTTAAGTGAACATGTGATGAAGGTGGCAAATAAGTTAATGGTGTCCTTCTAAATATATGCCTGGTTAAGATGGCTGTAGATTCAGTTTCCTCTTAATTTAATCAGGCTTTTTGCTCATTGAATGTAAGAGAGGAAAATGTAACTTCCTAACTGTTCATAGGAAAAGGGATTAAATGATTTATTGTGTGCTAAGCTTTTTGTTTCCCTTTCAGTCCAGTTATGTCTGGTCAGATAACTGTTAATAATCAGTCTAGTCGTAGTTCTGCAAGCTTTCTAGCAGTCACAAAATAGTTGTAGGATAGGCTCCCTGTGCAGCTCAGTAGGGAAATGGAGAACTTTTCTGTCTTAATTCGGTTTACTAGCCAGTGTGTAGCTCCAGATAGATGATTTTTTTTTTTTAATGCAGTGTGGTTTTCTTCAACTCAATTTTATAGCTATTGAATTTCCAACACACACACCTATATTAAGATGCAAATATAATTCTGGTTTTAGAGAATACTACCAAATAGCACTTATACGTTAAAACTTTTTTTTTAGGCTAGGAAAAGCTAAGTTTTAAAATACAAGTCTTGATTTCTGGAGTTGATCTCTCAAGGGACAGGTGATGTCTTAGTTTCTGTCTGAAGTTTTCCTCATCACTGCATAAATAAACTATTTTGCTTTATTCTATATTGAATGACGAAACACAGTTATTGAAATGACAAACTTAATTTTTTAATTTCATTTTAATCTTTTTCCTCTTTCTCTCCAGCAGTGGTGTTGGAAACTTCAAAGATGTTCAACGTGTTTTTCAACCACTAGTCTTCCTACATCTGATGTAGCTTTTGACTGTGCTGTTTATACATGACCTCTCTTTGATAAGTCTGCTACATAATATCTGAAATTTGAATGAGTCAAGTTACCTGGGAGGGAAGGAGTTCAGTGCTGGAAAAGCTGCTGAATTTATTCAGTCGCTCACTTGGGCTTTTGTACAAGAGCTAAAGTTTTGTTCCTTGAGATAGGTAACGTTGCATGGGTGGGGCCATGAATCCGAGCACCAATGCACAGGGCTTAGGCCATGATAACTGTTTGTAACAAAATAACATGGAATTGAGGTAACTTTAGAATGTTTGTTCTATCAAATCATTGTTTTGAATATTCCAGAACTTGCTGTGTGATTTTTAAACCACTTATACATAAAAGCATTTGTTGACAACTTGCACAGCTGTCCAGGAGGATGTTCAGTTAATCTCTCTCTCCAAGGAGAGATTCTTTTCAGGTACTTTTAACTCTAAATATTTGTTTAACACTTACTGTGTTCTCACCTCTGTTGCAAAATATTTTGTGTATGAAGGATGATGCATGTATTTCATGCACTTTTAATTTGCAGAAAGTCTTGTGGACCTCTCTGGCTCCAAATTTATGAAGTGATTTTTCTCTTCTTGTAAAGAAAGGTTGATGCTTTTGAAATGTGACACATTAAAACATCTTTGCTCATAAAAGATCTAAAACTAAATACTTATTAATTGTGACTTTTTTACCTAAAAGTATAATTTCTGAGATCATGATATTTATAGTGTAGTAACCACTGAGCTTTTGATGGTGGTCTTTTTATGTGGACAGGGTTGCTGAAAAAAAGGGAGTATCTTATGCTCGGAACTTTTAGGAAATTTTTGGTAATGACATTGGTTTTCTCATAGTAATCATAGTATCTGCAGCTATGTGCAGCTAAATGAAGCCTGCAGAGGACTTAAGCATGCCTTCTCCATGTGCAAATGAACTTGTAAGTAAAACTTTCGAAGTCCATTCCAATTTGATTTTTCTATCATTTATTTTAAGACAGAAGCAGTAGTAGATAAACTTGATCAGAAGTAGTCTCCATACGTAGTGCTAGAAAACATGTAGAGAATTCTGCTGGTTCAGTAATGCAGTGTGTACGCTTGCTTCCTTGCTTCCAAACAAAGGTCTGCCTGCAGAACAGGCATCGCGTGCTTCAAAGCAAACAGCCTGTCTGTGCACATGAAAATGCAAATAATCACAATGTAAGATCGGAGAAGATGGGAAGGTGTACAAATCAGAAACTAAACTCTTGAAATGTTACTATAAGTTATTCAGCTTGAAGTAGATGAGTCTTGTGTAATAATGGTAGGGGGAGAAACAAGGATTAAGATCCTAAGTGTCCTAACTGTAACAGCATGCCCAGAGAGCCAGTTCTGCGTATATGTTTTTGCCATCAGCATCTTTCAATGTAAAGATAGGTAGCAGAGGAACTGGCCTGAGATTGAAATGAGAGCTTTCATTGTAAAAGGGTTTCATCTGCTTTTTTCACTTAATAATCATAATTTTCTATTTGGTCTCTGTGGAATCCATAAATAGCTGATAATTTAGACTTAATTTAGACTTAAGGCCACAGTAAGATAATTTTTAAAATTAAATTATGCTGAAACACCTTTATCCTAAGGGCACTTGTTCTAACTAACTGCCTACTCCCACACAGTGCATCTTCTACCTGCTGACTTTCGTAGAAGACTTATGCAAGAGATTGTGGATGATGAATGAAAGATCAGTGGATTATGGAGTATAAAAATCCTTTGACAGTTGACAGGTATCTGCTTCTGAATTGGGGACAGCAAGCTAGCTGTGTTTTGAATATGTTTGCGTGAACAGGTATTCCACTTGCAGAAGTTTCTGTACAGTGCTGTGTTGTCCTGTGTTGGGCAATAGTTCGCTATAAATGCGATGCTTTTTTTTTCTGATGATAAGCAGGTTAACGTTTCCTGTAATCCTGGAGGTAAATTTCCAGCTTTCCTACTGGATTTCCATTAAATTACATTAAATACTAGGTTTTAAGGTCAAGTGTAATTTTAAAGCCTTGAGGCTTCATATTAGGTAAGAGAGGTAAAGTGGGGTTTTTCTATGTACCGATATTTACTAACTTTTAAAGGATTTTGGCAGGCTGATGAGAGGGTTTCCCAGATTGCTCTGAGCAGTATTTTGTTTCTTAATACACATTGTAAATGGTCAGTAAACCAGAATAGGGAATTGGGAAGCATTAATGAATGTTCACATGTCTGTCAACATGGAAAGTATTTGTCTATGATCACTCCAGGTTGTGTCACCTATCATAAATCTGCACTACTAAGACTTGGTTCTCAAACAGAATATTCAGAAGAACTTAAAACACTGTTCATCCAGAGCAAGAAGGCTTGAGGTGCAGGTATTTTCGTGTGTTTTCAGGCTATACTTTTCTACATTGATGAGCGAGATTACTGGTGTGGGTAAAAATCTCGGAGATCTTGGTTTGTCCCTGAAATTTCCCGCATGCGTGGAGAATGGCTTATTTTCCTGGCTATGTGAAACGCCCTGCTGAAAGTGTGTAGAAAACAAAAGTCGCAAAACCTTGAGAAAACCAGAATGGCAGCTGTGC
>NW_009625408.1:0-3212 GCF_000690535.1 Cariama cristata | reverse complement strand
CCCCCCCCCCTGCCGCTGGCCGCGGGGGGCCGCCCCAGCCCTGCTCGTTTCTGCGGGTTTTCGGCGGGGCTCTGTTCCTCCGCACACAGCGCTTCCCCGTAGTGAGAGTCGATGGGGAAACTGCAATGCGGAGCGGGTTTACAGTTAGATGCTCGCTCAGATACAGATTCTGAGTTTTGCCACGATTCTGGGGCTAGTTAAGCTGGACAGTGGATTTATGGATGGTCTAGTTCCTCATTGTAAGATGCGGAATATTGCTATGGGAAGTAAGAGGAGCGATCAGCACACTGTGGATAGTCAGGGTTTTACAGCTTCACAGTCAGGTATCTTGGTGATTTTGGGGCACAAGATGAAGCACCAGGGAACACTTGCTCTTTTGCTGTTGAACCAAAACCAGTGATGCTGCAAGTGGGGGGGGGGGAATCCTACTGCTTGTTAATAGATGAAAGCACCTTTCTGTGATCTGAAGTACTTGAAGATGTTGTTTCCTGATGTCTCTGCAAAAGTTTGAAGTATCCCCACTTTACAAGTAAAGAAGGTAAATATTAGGTGAGGTAACTTGATTACAGGGCCAGTAACACCAGCTGGAAGAAAACTTGGGAGTGCTAAGAAACTGAGATTTTTATCCGAGTTTAAGTACCGCTTAAAAAAAAAAAAGTGCTAAAAATGTTGAGGCAATATCTCAATGATCGATCCAATACTTTCTCCCCTCTCAAGATTGCCATGGCAAAAGTTAGGCCCAGTCAGTGATGCTTTATCAATTAGGCTTTTCTAGTCTAAATGATAATAAAAGTTGAAACTAATGTCAGGCGCTGAGCAGGGAAGCTCTAGCCATGCTGTTCAGGCTCCAAAAAATGGATGTTTGCAAATAGAGAAATTAAAAATCATGCTTAACTGTTCAGTTGAAAGCTAAGCTGTCAAATAGGTTAGATCCAAAGTTCAGATTTAAAAAAAATTAATAAGCTTCCCAAAAGCTTAGCCCAGTAAAAGTATTCATGATGCTGATTAAGCTGTGCTTGCAAAGTTTGCCACCAAATCAAATCTGAAAATGTGACTTGCTTAACTGAGAAAATAACTAGGACTCAACTAGCATTTTGTTTTTTAAAAGTGAGCAAGATGCTGCTAATGAAGCACCGTTACCCATAAAAAGCTCCCAGGTTTCATAAGTCATAGGGATTAGCACGTAGTTTAAAGAAGAAATTTGGGGGGTTTTATGGTCTTATTTTTCTGTGACTTCAAAGCTGTGTGGCCCCCTAGATTTCCATGGTGATGCTGAATTTGTATCAATGTAATTCCAATTAACCACCATCCTAAAGCAACAAAGTATTGCAACAGAGAACTTTGTATATATGTAAAGAATCTTTATGTTTTCCTTGTAAATAATAATATATTTTTATTAGCAAACTGAAAATTCTGCTGCGCAACTCACTCTTGGGTGGGGGAAAAAAAACTTTCACTGTTACACAGCAGCCTCTTAATGATGTGTAAATTTATTTTGCTGATGGTTTCAACTCTGGGTACTTGTGGTTACTTTTCAGAAGTCTCGGTGATTTAAAGTTCAAGCAAATTTTTTCACCACTTCCTGCACATAACCTTGTCTAAGAACAGTTAAATACAGCTTCATTTACCACTGGCAAGATGGTCTAAAAACCTAATGTGTTAGCTCTTGCTGCTGGGCTTGAAGAGGAAGGAGGTTATCTGAGAAAAGAAGGAGCTTAAAGTAAGCCTTCAAAGTAGGCTCCGCTTGCTCTTGTAGCTGTCTAAAGATAACACGGCAATTTCCTCTTTTTTTTGAGTGTGTTTAGTAGCTAGTAACTACCATGGTGCTTGAGTCTTTGTTAATAGCATATTTAAACTGTACTTGGTAGTACCACTAGCTTACAGGGGGGGGAAAAATGTCATTTTATATTTTAAGATCTGGTCTATAGAATCTCTTAACTAGCTGGCATCCATTTAGTAATGTGATCAGAGCGGTGTATTTTGATTGTGTGGAAGAAAACTCTATTTACTTTATATCACAAGGTAGAAAGTTCTTTTTCTATCCACATGTAATAAATAAAAAAGAATATCACAACTAACAGAAATATTACCTTGTATTGCCCCTTACTTAGTGTGTATTAGTCTCTTATATTTAACGTATGGTACAGAACATTGCCCTTGCAGTTACCAATTACTAGAGAATTGCTTAAAATATTCTTAAGAATTTGCTAAAACAGTAGAGTGTTAAAACAAGAATAAACTCATAAAGCAAATGTATTTCAGCCAATAAGATACATACCTTTTATCCCTTGGTGTGAGAAAATGTTATTAAAACTGTACTTTGTACATTGATGCATTACTGTTATCGGCACTCACAAAGTGCTGCCGTGAGCTGAAACTAAAAAAAAAAAGTGCAGTGAGAAGCCTTCAAATTAGCTTGTTCGGTGCCGTGTGCTGTTTGTCTCTTAATTACGGTGCTTTGAGGCAATTGCATTTCATTTGCCCTTGCACTTTTTTCTGGTTTAGCCGTGTGCATGTGCACTGACGTACACATGTGTATATATGTGTGTGCGTGTACATACATGTACGTACTCGGGCACTGATGTGCCTGCAGGTTGTTTGGGTATAAGATTGCCAAGATCACCACCGAAAAAAAAACCGTGGTAAGGAGTGGGATGAAGGTAACAGAGAAATAGATATTATTTTCATTTGCAGTTAGTCCTTATGCTAATTACGATCCTCTGGCGTGGGTTCGTATGGGTGGAAGTTTGTTAGCCAGCTGAGGGCTGTTTTGAAGGCAAATGCCCTCCGAGCTGTGGGCTTCAGCCTCGGGGAGGGTCGAAAAGACTTCTGTAGAGCAGGTAGCAGGGATTACCTTGCGTTACTTAACATGGACGGATTGGTGTTTAAAGACAGGAATAAAATGAAGTCTGTTGGAAAGTGACTACGGTTACACACCCCCCCTTCCCGCAACCCTCCATCCTCGGCCTTTGCCAGCGCTTTCCAAAGCTGGGTGCGGGGGCACCGGCGGAGAGGTGAGGCTCTGTAATTAAACACCCGGCAATTAAGGTGCCTTGTAGGGTTTCTACGTTTGAGTAACCAAAACTGGTCACTTATTAACGTTTTGCCCTGCGGTTTCCCCAGGGCCGGAGCCCCGAGCGCGATGCGGCAGGGTTGGTGCAGTGCCCCTCGCCCGCCCCCGCGCATCCTCCGCGCATCCCCTGCGCATATTG
>NW_009625407.1:15974-22538 GCF_000690535.1 Cariama cristata | reverse complement strand
TTGCAATGAGATCATGGCCCTGTGACCTCGCACAGGTCTCTAATTCTTCCTGTTTATTCCCCATGCTGCGTGTGTTAGTGTACGGGCATTTCAGAGAGGTAATGGAACATGGATGTTTCCCAGGGGGGGTAGAAGACAATCCACCATAGCCATACACACCCTTGAGGTGGCTGGCCTTCTGGTTCTCATCTAGGGAGGCAGCTAAGGAACGTTTGTCACTGTTCTGGTTGGCCTGGCTTATTCCCCAGTTGGATGCAATGGTGTGAGCATTGACACTTTGGACACCACTTCCCAAGTCCTCCATTTTAAAGCCTGCCTCACCATGCTGGTCAGCCTGCTGCCAAAGATTCCCTTGCCTCTTCTCAATAGGTGGATTCTGTCTCTCTCTAATAGTTTAAAGTTATCAAAGACTGTCCCATTGTCATAAAAGCCAAAGCCCTCACGATGGCACCAGTCATGAAGCCAGAAGTTGATTTGCATTATACATCTCTTTCTGGCTGCCGTCTTTCCTCTGACTGGTAAAATGGAGGAAAAGATAACCTGGGCACCAATATTTTTCACTTGCACCCTCAGGACTTTGTAGTCTTCCCTGATTCTGCCCAGGTTCTGGCTTGCAGTGTCATTCATGCCCACATGAAAGAGTAGCACTGGATAATAGTTTGTATTCTTGAGAAGTTGTGGTACCCTCTGGGCAGTGTCTCTGACTCTAGCTCCCGGAAGGCAGTACAGTCTTGAGTCAGTCAGAATCAGGTCAGCATTTCCAAGTTGAATGAGAGGAAATAGTTAAGATATCTATGAGAGTCATTGAGAGTGAAATTGGGTAGTTTTAAGCTCAGCATGACAAAGGAGTGGGAGCCAGTGGAAAGACGTTCACACACTAATAAAATGGTCAAAGTAGTAAGTTATGAAAATAATCTTTGCAGCAGCTTCCTGCAAGACCAACAGAGCCTTCCCATTTATGGGGGAGTATCAGCACAGAACAGAGGGACTACGTTATATCACAGACATTTGAATTTATCTAGCCTTAAGAATTTATTAATACATCAGACCTAGGAGGGTGACAATACTTTGGTGAGTGCACAATATTTTATTAAACAGTACACATGAGAAAGACACTTCTATCATCCCAGTGTTGAAAGTTAATTTCTCTGTATATTGCTTCTTTCACGTACCGTTTAATAAGACATGAGCTGCTTGGCACAATATAGATATATTTTATGAATACGTGAAGGTGAGGAGCTCTTAACCACACTGTCATACAGTACTGTCCAGAAAGGGTACCTTACACCTTTCAACTTCAGCCTTTTCATCCCTACCAGAAGTGTATGATCAGAATTTGACTTTCGTGGTGGGTTAGCATAGAACACAGTCTTACCTACATGTGTTTCTCACTGCCAGACTTATTAGCAGCATTCCCTATCTGCTAATAGGTGAAGGTTAACTTACAATATAGGAAATACAAACTTCGCCTAATTCTTTTATATGCAAAAATATTGGATTTATGCATAATATTTACTGTTTTCACTTCAAGTTTTTGGAATCTGGAAAATGTCCTGGGCACAAAGAGGATAATTCATATAGACATTTCAAATTGGGAATATCTAACCAGCCTCTTCCATCTTGTAGAATTTGCTGGTGGAGTAATTTGGCAGCACGTGCTTGCAGTTAAATATCGCATTTATACGACAGAGATAGTTCACCTTGTTCGGTAGTATTATTACAAATCGCTTGGATGCTCAAAACCTGTTTCTGTTAGGTGCATTTGTGACACAGGAACACATACATGGTAAAATGAGTGCAGACTTCCTAAACTACATGTGTCTGGTTTCGTTAATCTGGGCTTCTGCAAACTTTTTTAAAGATTTTAGGGAGGGAGGGTGACTTTAAAGAGGAAAATGAAGACCTGAAATATGGTCCTGTAGTTTATATTAAGTTGGTCCTATGAAATAAATGTCCTAAAATTATGTGATGAATATATCCTTTGGCTGGTGGTGAAGTATGGATCTGCAATCACTTTTCGTCTTCACAATCTCCTTTTCGAGACACTTCACATATCTATAGACCTGTGACATTCATTCCCATTCTGAATACCAGTATATGTTTCGGGTTTTCTTTTCTTTTAGTTTGTTTGCATTTCAGGAATCTTTAACAATCAGTCCTTGAACATGCTCATTTCAATCAAAAATTTTCTTGTAAATGTTAATTATTCCAAGAAATCAGTGGGGCTACATTCTTGGTAGTTTAACAGACTATCTTTCTGTTTCTTCCAGATAAAAAGAAAGATCCGTTGCAAATTATCTGTGACTGTTTTTCTAAATTTCATAGAAAGGGAAATATGGTATTACTACAGTACTGTGCTGATTTGATATAATATTTTCTTAGATTATTTTAGGCTTCCAGATGCAATTAGTATTTGCACTTCTGATAATATCATGTACACAGTATTTAGCTTCAAGATATATTCTATTATTTCTCAGTGACTGGTTTGTGCAACTGATGATACCATAGGCTAAATTTTTGAAAACTTTATTGCAGAAATACTAAAAGATATATTTTAGTCTCATGAGAAAAATGTGGTTCTGCTTCAAGGTTCTTCCTTATTTGTTTTATTTTTTCACTTTATTGTTGCATAATTTTTCTTTGTTTACTTTCCAACTTTCTGGTACTGAATATTATACAGACATAAATCCATTCTGAAGGGAAGTATTATTCCTCAGGGACTGGAGATACTGTTGGAAAAAATCAGGAGATTATTTGGACTGGCTGGTGTTTTCATAAATGGCAAAGGATCTCTGTTTCAAAGTTCTTTCTATGATATGGTAAGATATTTGAGCATCTGAATCCTTGCTTATGTCAGTATGCAATTAGTAACAGTCAAAACCCAGTAATATTAGGAGACAAAACTGCAAAAGGTCTAAGATTAAAATCTTAAAACAGAGTTTTAAAATAAGTTCCAACAAGAAGAGGAGAATTGTCATATAAAGAAGAATCAGATATGCCTACCAAAGCTTCTGAAGAAGTTTTGTGTGCAGGATGATTGTGACCCTACTCATACAGCAGACAGATTTAACATTTTAACTTTGAATTGTTGTTTTTAACATTTAAGTGACATTCCAACTCTAAATGTCCTCTACCTGTAAAGGAAATCTGAGATTTGTCAGAAATGAGTGGCATTTATGATAGATACGTATTCAGAAACAGTGTTGCTATTTCTTATGTTTCTGCTAAGACTTCTAATTTTCCTTTTTTCCCTTATGCATCTTCTTAAGACATCATATTTTTGTTTAGTCAATGTGTACAAAAAGAAACTAAGTGAGGAATAAGAATATGTTTGTCTCATCATTTAGTTTTTTTCATTTTTCTTCCCACATGAACACTCAAGACTCTGCAGTTGTGTCTAGTTCAAGAAGCAGTGTGGAGTTACCATGGTGGATTTACAGAGTGAAACAGTTTGTGCTTGATGTTCTGATGTCCATATTATCCATGTTTTGAGGGGTATTTACTTCAGATTAGCCTTTGTTTGGTTCCATGACCTGAATGACCAGATGAAGCATGTAATGTGAGCTCCTGAACTCCAT
Organism: Cariama cristata; assembly: GCF_000690535.1. Taxonomy (NCBI): domain Eukaryota; kingdom Metazoa; phylum Chordata; class Aves; order Cariamiformes; family Cariamidae; genus Cariama; species Cariama cristata. The sequence goes on along the minus strand of NW_009625407.1, from coordinate 18,960 downwards.
CTTCCAGTTTTACTTCCTCTGTAAGAAATCCATTCTGCACGTTTCAAGACTGCACCACAACACAAGCCAAAGAATGGTAACTAGATATGACTGGGACATTCACTTCAAGTGCATTCCTAAGCCTGAACAGCAAAGCAAATATAGAGTGTCTTCCAGAGGTAAATGACAGAAAAATTGTACCTGCCTTGTACCAAAACAAAGAAAATATGTGAGTGTCCACCGAAATGTCGAGTGTTCATTCCAATTCTATTATTTCTTTCTAAACCAGTGGAATAAGGAAGAGGCATGATAATTTTATCTTATCTCCACACAGTTTTCTGTTCTGTCAAGATGTCATCCCAATTGTTTTTCTTTCTTCTGACAATTTGCTCAATTTTCTTACTCTCAAATATTTGGAAAATAAACGGAGACTCATTTTTTCCCCTGAATTTTCCTAATAAATGACATATCTGGTAAATATGTTTAAGTGCAGCATATGGTCCAGTGTGCAAGGTTATAGAATGATAAAAAGGATACTGGAACCACTAACCAAACCATTTATGTTATACAGGCAGATCAGAAATATTCAAGTTTTTCAAACACATTGCCCGTGCTTTATACAGGAAGGTCCCAAAAGGCCTAGTAGGTCTTCCACTGTAATTAACACAAAGTGGTGAAGCATGTCAGACAGGAGTCAAGGGAATTCTATGACAAGCCAAAGCATCATTCAGGAGACCAAAGTGCCTTGATAAAATTAAGATATCAAGCATGTGACAGTAGGCATGGTGAGTGACTCTTGCAGTTTCTGTAGTTCTATGTGGCAGTAAATCGTGACATACAGAGCAACATAAGCAATTAGAGAAACTGGAATATAAAACAAGTCTTTAGAGCAGGACTGATACTGTAAGCTCCTTCATAATCAAAAGATAAACAGATAGTTGGTTCTATACTTCACATATCCAGTTAGACAGCTAAGATCGATGATATACCTGCATTTTAGTCAGCTACCTGCACTTGAGAGATTATTTGAAAGGATTATGAGACACTTTTAGTGACTTTTGGTACTGATTTTGTATATGCAAATAGTGAGATTTTGAAACTCCCTTGGAGGCATGTTTGCTAAAACAGCTTGAGTGGATTTAAAGTAAGCTAGAAGCAAGATATTAGAGCACAATTACGTGGAATAATAATTAATTATCTATTTCCAAACAAGACTACTAAATAGACATGAAAATACAGGTGACCCACAAGGATTAAAAAAAAAGCTTGCATTTTAGTCAAAGATATTAAGGTCCAGAAAAAAACCCTGAATTTGATATTATTTGCAGACACTTTTTGAAAAATCTGGAGGTAGATCCTGTTATTTATAGAAATCTGGAAGCATCAAAGCCTATGGAAAAAATGAAAATAAAGAAGTGAAAATAAACTCGGATGAGGACTGATTTATCAATTAAAGACAGAAAATATTATTACATACAGCCTGTATAAATGCCACAAATAATTTTATCGCAATTAAATCCACCTGCATGCAAAACCCAGGAAGACTTGTCTACCACCAACTTGCACTTTAAGACAGTTTCAGTATCTGGAAAAAATCTCATCTAAATAATACCTGAATTCTTTAACAGAGCTCCTATTAGCCTTGATGAGTTAAAAAAACACTGAGAAGAATTTAAGAGAATTATTATTAAAGGACCACAGTGATATCAGATACCAAATATTTCCATGCACCAGTCTTAACAACATTAAAGCATAAAAAAAATTTATTGAAGGTATCCAAGTATTTTAGATAATATGACCAACACATGGTATGTAAATTAAACTTTCATTTCTAGATTTGAGCTCCTTATGAAACGTACCAGCATGAAAACCCTGGAGGAAGAAATATTCTTGCTTGCCCATGGAAAATATACAGCACTTGTAATACCACAGTCTTCCACATGTTACCATCATCCATCTCTGCAGAGACTGCTTAGAAAAATGAGATGTTATTTAATCACCATGTTTCGAGCTCTCATGACTTGATTTTGATAGTTACTGAAGAAACTGGGATACTGGGATAAAGGAAATTTACTCCACTTCCCTTACTTATAATACTTCTGGAGAGAAAAAGACACTACATTGTCTTAAGCCCATTGGGTTGCAAAACCAACAATATTTTATTGGTCATATATTATGGTTTCCTTTTTCATCCTAAGAGTATGATTCAACAAATCACAATGGTGTCTGGTCAAAAGTGAAGAAATCTATAATTTTTTTTTTGGCATGAATGGATACTCAAAATATCAGAACAGAACAAGAATACAGCTTCAAGTCCTAGTTATTAATCCCTTCATTCCAGCATATTTCATTCTTTGTCTCCTAAGACTGCTCTCAGATCAAAAGACGATAAAGTCCTCTGATGTGAGCCATTTCACGCTCTGCACATTCTCCTGATCTCCCTTTCTTGTGCTGAAGAAGCTTCCCTGACTTGTTCTTCCTTTCCTCAATTTCCTGCAATCTCTTCATCTTCCCATCAGAGGCCACTTCTTCCCAATATTCTTACTACTAAATCTAACTCCTTATCTTTACCCATTCTTTCTTCAAGAGTACAATGAATTCATCTATTCATGCTTACGATTTTTCCCTCAATATCTGACTCACTAATGCATTTCCCTTGCCACTTTTCTTTCTCCTCATTCTCTTCATGGTTATTGCTCTAGCTTTTATTCTTCTGGACATTTTTTTTCTTTTCTTTTTTTGTCCATCTCCTATTGCTTGCTCTATCTGTCATTCTCAAGAGTATAAGAATAGCTGTACTAGATGGTGATAAAGATCCACTTAAATTAGTGCTGAACAGAGCACCGTTCAAACATACAGTGTTAGTTCCCGTGGTACTGTCCAAAATTCAATAACTTTTAACCTGAAATCTTCAAAATGGTATGAGTCTTTGTAAACCAGAAGCTGTGTCCTTTTCCAGAAAGGCTGCAGCATTGATGAAAGATTGTTCAAAATTAAATAGGATTTT
>NW_009625407.1:276-15943 GCF_000690535.1 Cariama cristata | reverse complement strand
TTTTGTTTTGGTGGGGGGGAGGAGGGAGAGGGGGAAATGCTATGAGAATAGAATATTCTCTTATTTTTCAGCTAGTTTTGGCACTCAGTAGTGTAAACCCATAAGTGTGCCATGTTAAACTAAAATTACTCTAACAAATTTTCACTCACATATTAATACTATTATATTATCTTCTCACAACTCAATTGGCTTGTCATTTCTATTTTAAATAAGTAATTTGTCCTTAGAAGGGAATCAAGAAAAGGGAAGGTAGAAAAACTGATGCATTTTCTGTTCATCTGTTTAGATACAATCACTTGAATCTGTCAAGTGGTTTGAAATGCAAGTCTGTAAACATGAAAAGTTGCTTTATTCCCTTTGCTGTTCAATGGAAATGGTATTTTGCAAAGTGCTTTCTCAAAGCCTTTCAGGGCACATTTGTTTATAATTTCAGCAAGCATCTTCCAAATGGTAAGGCTAAATTAAAACACACAGACTACAAGCAGAATGAAATCAAGTAATAAAAACAATTTATAGTCCAGAAACATGGCCTCCTATCACCCCACACAGGAAGTTATGAAGACTTCCTGAATTTCTGGCTGAAACATTTGATATTTGGCTGAATTTTAAACTGTTCTTTAGGTAGAAGTCTTCAGACTTTTATCATAGCAACTATTAATAGACTTTCCAAACTTAGTAAAGTCAACCAAGCAGCTGTGAACACATCTAGTGAATTACCAAACTGTGCTGCTGAATTTTATTTTTTTTTTTGTAGTCTTCAAATGCTGGGAGTGCAGCTAGTGTGATTTTTGAAAAATTAAATAAAATCAGCAACAACTAATCTCTGCTCAAAACAGATCCAGGGTCCTGATTTGTCAGTCAGATTTCAAACTCAGACGGCCTTTAGGCATCTGAATTTTGCCTTTCACAAACTTAGTCACTAGACTGAAGATATGCACAGGTCTTAAAATAACCATAATACTTTAAAAGCATCAAAAGGGCATAAGCAGATGAATGAGCTTCTGAAAGACAAGCTTCAACGTGAGTGGGTTTCTTTCACTTAACCTGTGTGATAAATATGAAGATTCTTAGCTCTCTGTTATTACCTGGACTTAAGTTACCTGGGAGCATTTCTCATTTACCATCAGGTAGGAGAACGTACAGAGAAATGACAGCAGCTGGCATGAGTTAATGTTCACACTACTGTACCTGAGGGCAACTTGTTGGTTTACCTATTCCTTAATCATATCAGAAAAATGTACTCAAGTTCCTGAAGACGCTGAACCAAGGTTATCTTTCAATACTCCTCCCGGTTTTGTACTTCAGCGTTTCATACCAAACTGCTGAAGACACAACATTTAAAAAAATGGAAAAGATGATTACTCCTTTTCATCAAGACCACTCAGATTCAACACCCTGCTCTTTTCCTCAACACCTTTGTAAGTCTACTTGAGATAGGCAATCAGCTGCCACAGACAACCCAGAATGCTACAGTAGCACTGTGACTCAAGATACAGGATTGCTGTCATGATCATGTAATTCTTTACATATTGACATCTACTAGTGTAGCCAGACGAGACCATCTCCAGCTGGTAGCTGTAGATGTTCATGAGTCTTCTTAGGAATATGAATTGGTAGTAAGGTAACATTATATACGTAGGTATGACTGTGAATACATTGGCAAACACACATGGAGAGTCACAGAAACAAATAACGTTGCACGGTACCTCACTGTTTGGAGCAAGGCTGGTTTTGCTCAACACGATGGTGATGGATGCGTGGAAGACCTTCTTTCCTGCATAAGTTGTAATAAAATTCAAAGCATCTCAGAGGTATCTCTGCTGGTGTGGAGATTGTTTTCTCAAAGCTTAGTTTCACCCATTTTGGCACTCCCTGACAGTGAGGAGAGCTGGCTACCTATAACCCTTGCCCAGATCGCTTCCCAAGTAGGGATATTTATGGCAGTTCTGGCAAAGCATGTACTTTCAACACATGTTCACTGTCAACAGAGGTAGGAAAGAAAAAGCAAAATTGATTCTGTTTATTATTAGGTAGACGTTAGTGAAGTTTACTTGCAGAAGTTTTCAGCTCCTAAAAGTAACAGCATTTCTTATTCTGGTGTAGACACAATTCTTACCTTACACGGACAGTTTGTGCCTCTGAAAGCAAAGCGAACTGTGCAGGGGTGTTCCAGACATAAAGAATTGACAGCAGAAACAGTAATTCACTGCCCTCATTGAAGAACTGGGCATTCACCCAGTTAAGCTGGGGTAACCAAAGATATTTCAAAGTCCTCTCTGCTCAAAAGGCATAAAAGGAACATAAATTACATAACTATACTATTAAGGTTTTAAAATCACTAATAATCTGAATCAAACTCAGAAGATAGGTCACAAACAGACTTGTTTTGACTTTTAAATAGAATTGCACAATAGCCTACAGAAACAGAAACTTAATTTGGTATTTTTTCAAATGAAACTGAAAGAACAAATACCCTCAAACACATAGATATTCCCCAATGTAAGTGTCTGTTTCCCTGTTTTCCATGTAATGTTATGTGTTTTCAGGTCTTACTCAACGTCATTGATGACAGTATTTTTTAGATATTCCCTTCAAGAAAAATAATTGATAGACTATTAATAGTGAACTTTATTTTTAATCTTAGGTAATACTTGTGTATTTTTAAGTAACCCTTATCCTTTAATACAGAAGTAAGTCCAAGAGAAATAGTCGAGGAGGAAATTGCATACTATTTCTACTCTATCCCAAAGCAATGAACTATGCAGTTACATAAATCTTTATCTAGGCTGAAAGGTCAGTATCAACCAATAACAAAAAATAAATTTGATGTCCCTTGCTTTTATCCCTTTGTGCATAGTAGCCTATTCTCAGCCAAATGTGTCAGTTTATAGCACATAGGGTCAGTTGGTGGTGGTGCCAGCAGTCTGCTTGCGGTTGGAGAACTGGAAGCATGGTAGGGAGTGGATCTTAGCTCAGAGGCTCTGCCAGCCTGGCCTGGCCCAATGCTACCCTCAAGCTGGTGACAAGCGTTTCTAAATCCTGACATTGGCTTCAGTTTACCCCTAACATGAAATACAAGCATCACGAAAGGAAGCCCACATGTCTCCCCATTTCATAAGTCAAAGAAAAAGCAGGAGAACCAGAAGCATTAGCATTGGTACAAATGCTCCAAATGGCGGTATTTTTTTAAGGCTTAAAGCATCATTGAAGTGTGCTTTTATTGTGTGCTTGCTTTCTTTTAGAAATGGGATTTCTAAGGTATTTGTTTATGTAATCCTAACTCCATCCTCTGCTATAGTGGTTTCCTGATGTGTTAAGGAAAAGAATCAGTTCAGCTTCTTACCAAATCGTTACACTGATCTGGGAATATTTTTGCTGCCTAAGGGCAGCTGTCTTAGTTACCTGCAGTTCAAAAATCCTTCCAGTATATGTGCTGATCTCCAACACTGAATTAAACAGCACTACTGCAGTACTGCCCTTTAAAGAACATTCACTGTTTCAACAGTATGAATGTGCAGATGACTATATATACTTTTCAATAAAATTCTTCCTCTATTGGCAGCAAAAACCTTTTCTTACACTTAAACTCTATTTGTTTTACTGCTTGTTAGCTTAGTTTATAGAAGCTTCTACGGCATTTTTATTACCTCATGGTTTTATTGTATTTTTTTAATTGTGATATAATGTGCCAAATCCCTTGGCAAGGAAGAACTATGTTACACGTTTATAATGCCGTTTTTTAAGGAGCAAAGTCTGAGGAAAGAGTCTATGCCCCAAGGTAAAAACTGATGACCTATTTGGTCCAGCAACATAAGATTGAAGGATCTGAGCTCAACATTTCTCTCCAAACTTCTCTTTTGTCTTCTGAATTGGGAGAGTCTACAATTAAAGTTTTATTTGTATATACAACAATCCCCTGAAGTGTACATTGAAAGGAAAGAGTTTTTTTAGTTGTGAATCAGAAATCATTCTCATATACAAAGAGCTGTAGGAATAGACAGATAGTCCTTGCAGTATCTTTTGTAATTGCTGCAGGTCACTCAGATATGCTTTTCTGATTTTTCATGCTGCACTTTTAAAGTTAGGAGACACCATATAGAAAGGCTGTGACTAAGCTAGATAAAATCTTGAATTTCTAGAGTAATCATAGCCTCTTTATGAATGAAGTAAAGAAATAGACTCAAATTCAGGGATTGCACTGAATTAATTATAAATTCATTCTTTCGTCTTGTAATGTTGATTAACTTGAACAAAACTATTCTTGGATCTCTATCAGCAGATAAAGATCCGCAGTTGTGTAACAGTGCAATTTTCCTCAAACCACTTCACGTCATGTGCTCCTTTTGCCATGTTAATAAACATAATGAAGCATGATACACACTGACTAGTAGAGCAAATAATCTACCTTTGCTTTATAGATTTTTTTTTTTAATTCAGACACTTAAAAGTTTTGGTGTTTAACCTCAATATATGGTGAATCTAATAAGTCTCTATCTCTCCTGCAGTGTTGGGAGACTTCAGATACAATGATGCAGAGTCAGAAAAAGTAGGTTAAAACTCATTGCCATAACTATGGTATTTTATATTTTTTTTCTGTTGCTGTTCTTGGCTTTGTTTTCCTTTTTTTTTTTTTAATTTTTTTTTTTTTTTGGCCAGTGGAAATTACTTTTTGTCCAAATCTGGGCATGTGATAACCTAATATGCCCTGCATAAAATAATGCTGTTATTATTTTGACTGTGTTCTTCTTTCTTTTTTCCCAGTTTATCCCTTCTTCTGTGTTTTAATTTTGTTTCGCACTATGACTCATCTTGTTCTGAAGACAGTAAGGTATTCAGAGGAAGAAACTACCTTTTTCTGTGAAAGTTGACCAGTTCATTATTGAAGTCTCTAAGGAATAGTACTGCAGAAATTATTACACAATGGAGTATATTAAACAACTTAAATAACAATATGGTTTCCAGATGAACTTTTTCTGTTTTGGACTGGAATTGTAAATGAAATCTGACTTTGCAGGGTTTTTTCTAATGCTTGTGGTTCATCTGCAGTCTCACAGTATGTAAGCTTGTCCCCCCATTGAGCATCTCAGAGAAATCCTGAGGTTTGAACAGTACCATCTCCATCAACGGGCATAGTAACATGTCAGAGATTGTTAAATAGTCTTGAAACTTTCATACTGTTGTATTGATGCTTGAATGGAGTCATGCAGGAAGAAATACCTGAATGATACTGTGCTCTTAAGAATATAGCCTGTCTGTTGTGTTATGCCATCATTACTGTACTATGACCTTTTGCTTGTCAAAATAAATGTATTATGCAAAAACCAAAAAACCTTATAGGGAATGTGAAGGGCAATTAAGACAATTAAGAATAGCTACAGAGGCTAAGTCTCCTTTCTGCGGCTAGCTACCATATACACAGGATGCTCCCAGCACCCACTACCCCTCACCACACTGCATCCTAACGGAAAAGAGAAAATGTCATCAAACGTACAACATACAGTTTCCATAAAGTTTTACAAATATGTTCTTACATCCACAGATAGGAGTGTCCTGGTGAATGTATTCCTTGCTATTGTTCAGGTTCACCTTATGCCACGTGGTGGCTAAGTAACTTGTGGCTTGTCCTAATCAACAGTCAATGGAAAACTCATAATTCCCTCAGGCTATGTTGTAATTCAGTCTTCATCATCCAGGACAGATTTGGCACAGCTATTTTTAGAAGAAATAAAAGTCACTTGATTCCTGCTATTTTGGAAGTGCAACAGCCATCAGCAGACAGAAACCTCTATTTTTCATCCAGAAGATAAAAGTAGGTCGAGCAGCCTTTTTTTCATGCAGGCAACATTCAGTAGTTCAGCCTGGGGTGAGGGTTTGGCTGACACTTGCCTCTCTCAAGGCTTTAAGCAAAAACCAGTTGAGTTTTGTTGACACTGTTTTTCTCACAGTCCTGTAATGCCTTCTCATTAATGAATGCACTTGTTCTTCCTGCGGCAAAATGCATAATCTAGAAAAGCTCTTTTCATCCAAATTGTGTTACTGACATATCTATCTCTATGATAATGTTCCAAAGGATTTGCATACTCAGGGTACATAATGGTTTGGCGTTTCATTCCAGGATGCCTCACAGCTAAACAAATTGCTCAAGTTTTGTCACTGAGGTCAGGGTCAATGTACTAACAGTCTGCTTGCTGATCATTTAAAGGGCTCCGTTGCATCTGACTCCCCAGACTGCTGCTTTTGGCTAGGCGCAGCTTTAGGAGACCTCCACTCATACATTCAGCTGTTAGTAGGGCTGCGCTCCAAAGGGTCCAGCAGCAGTGGCTTTTTCCTCTCTGAGAATGCTTTTTGTCCCACTACTGAAAAAAATTTGCAGAATATTGTATGTTTCCTGGTGTTGGTAAAACCAGAAAATATTTATCTCTTTCTAACTGTTTGGGTTTCATTTTTTTGATGCTGATGTTCTTGGGTTGTTTTTTTTTTTTTTAAGGGAGCAGTTACAAGTCTGGAAATTTTGTTTATTCTTCTGTGGAAAAATTTGGAAACTGTTAAATTTTGCCCCAAACAAATTTATTCTAAAGAAAATCTGTTTTTATTTTAAAAACCCAATTGTGGTGGAAATGTTATAAAATTCTACTCAGTTGTTAATATGTCAATCTCACATCACAAATGTGAGATCACAGTTTTGCAGCATCCAGAATAAACAACCAGTTCAGGCTAAGGAGTTCCAAACCAAACTAATATTGAACTATAATGCTGTAACTTTTTTTGGAAGAGTGAGATATAATAATGAATGGATGTATTGTATTACACTGCCAATGCTATATACTGTAATCTGCAGCTACTGAAAACAGTCCCATATGACACTGTATTACAAATAAACCAGAAACAGTTTTTTCTTTTATTTGTTCCTTTGAAAAAGAGGAAAGAAAAAGCAGTACTAGGGATTCCTCCCCTCCCCTCTTAAATTTATTTGTATGTAACAAAATATCCTAAGGAAAAACATACAGATTTTTTTTCTCTTGCTTATTTGATACACAAAGCAGTTAAAAAAAATTCCTACATCCATTTACTGTTGGGACATTTCCAGTGTTCTGTGATGTTGTTGGAAATGGAGAAGTGTAAAATGGAAGCTTCTGTACTAGCAACTCTACCACTTGACACAGAAATAAAAGCCTTTTACAGGGAATCCATTTGTATTCACTCTGGATTTCAAAATTATTTCCATCCACTGACAGCTTTGGAATCTGTGTACTTGTAAATGCAAGATGTGCAGATGTGAGGAGAGCCTGCCAAGAGTCTGGAAAAGCAGCAGAAGCTGGTGTTGTCTGGTTTGATCAGGAAGGGGTTGACAGTCAGACAGTGAAAAGATCCATTTTGTGTGACAAGAAATATTTCCATACACACAGCATTGATATGTGTGATCCTTATTCTTTCTGAAACTTGAACACAAGTGTGCCCATGAGGATTTGTCTGCGTATTTAGAATGGAAAGAGACACTGTGGCCTGGAAGATCAGCAAAGAGGATGTCAAGGGAGCTGGAATAATAAATACATTGATGTTGGAATTAGTGCTTTGTTTCTTCATTCATATTCCACTTAGTAAAAATACAGTGACTTTTTAACTATGGAAAGTAGGGAACTAATCTGTTCTGTTTGGAAAGTATTTAGCATAGTGGGGAGACATTGCTTCAGTCCGGTTCCACGGATAAACTGGAGCCGTTAGTTTTGCACTTGGTTCAGTTCAAATACATAAGTACAGGAAATACTTGCCAATAAGTCATTCAGCGTACATGTGTTAAATAAGTCTGAAAATAAATATGCTACTTAGGATACTTAATCACAAGTCTTTTTCAGTAGTCTTACAGGTAGGGACATTACTGATTTGGAAAAGTTAAAAGAAGTTTTATTTTCGTTAGCTGTTTACTTACTAAATTTTGTGATCTGAAGCTTTAGGTATTATTTTAGTTCTACCTAATGCAAATAGAGCTACCTATAAAACAGGTGAGTTGTTTAAAAATGGGCCTGTTGTTTTTTTACTCTCAGTGGCATTTAGCATACATTTAAATGACAAAACAGAATATAATAAGAACAGTATGATCTATTGCTCTATTACCTAATGTAAGTTAGCTATGCACAGACTCCCATCAGCCAGTAAAGGCAGACAGCATTGCCATTGGTATGCAAAATATCTGGGGAGACCTATGTATGGTAAAAAGTTGTGTAGCTGGTATCACACAGTGTTCCTTCTGTGAAGCTCAGCTGCTGAGCCTGTCCCCAGAAGAATGGCAAGTGGAAGCTCTGAGGAAGGCAAAGGCTGGAAGCAGGTGCCTCCTAGCACCAAGAGGAAGGCTCCTGCTACACTTGAATCTTTGCAGCTACTGAACAGGTTCACTGGCCTCAAAGGTGAGGAGGAGCTGGGTGTATTTTCAGGCATCTGGACCAAGTGACCCTGAGCCACATAGGAGCACCTGGAGGAAGCGGCAACTGATAATAGTGAACAAGTCCCTGCTGCAGGGGACAGAGGCACCCAATCTGACCTGTCATATAGAGAGGTTTGCTACTTCCCAGGGGCTCAGGTCCAGGTTGTTGTGGAGCAACTGACAAAACTTGACTAACCCTCTGACTATTATCCCTGGATATTCTTCCATGTAGGCACCAATGATACTCTCAGGGGCAACCTGGAGAGTATCAATCTTTACTACAGAGTTTTGGAGCATGGGGGCCCAGGTGGTGTTCACCTTCATCCCACCATTGAGGGAAAAGGATGTGAGGAGGAGAGGACTGACATTGCATGTCAACAGTTGTTGGTACCCCTGGTTTAAGTTTCTATGACCATGGGTCTCTGTTTGAGGATCTGTGTCTTTTTGGGGACAGGTGAGATCCACCTCACTAGGCAGGGCGAAAGTATCTTTCCCAGTAAGTTGATTGATCAGGTAAGAAGGGCTTTAAAGTAGGAATGGTGTGGGAGGGAGGAAGTTACCATCAGCCCTGTGAGGGAGTGATGAGCAGAGTTGACAAGAAAAGGGAGTGGGGTGACGTGAATGAAAGGTAACACAAAATCAACAAAAACAGGGCTTAAGTGAGGTCATCTCAAACATTTGCATGTAAGCAAGGAAGTGTGCCTAGAAGGTATCATTTTGGGGAAACTCCCAGACCCTTTCTAAGAAATCAGCATACTGGGATACATCTCTAAAGGACGTGTACACTAACGCATGCAGCATGGGGAGTAAACGGGAGGAGTTAGAGATTTCTGTGTGGTTGCATGGCTACAATCTTGCTGGGATCAAGAAGACCTGTTAGAACAGCTTGCATGACTGCAGTGCTGCAGCTCAGGGATAAAGGCTTTTTAGGAAGGACAGGCTGGGAAGAAAAAGATATGGAGTTGCCCTTTATGTGAGAGAGCAGCTGAAACGCCTAGAGCTCTTGGGTAGGGATTAAAGAGCAAATCAAAATGGGTGACACTGTAGTGGGTATCTGCTATAGGCCACCTGACCAGGAGGAGAAAGTAAATGAGATCTTCTATAGGCAGCTAGAAGTAGCCTCACATTTGCAGACCCTGGTCTTCATGGGGGACTTTAACCATCCCGACATCTGCTGGATGAACAATACAGGAGGGAATAAGCAATCTCGGAGGTTCCTGGAGGGCATTGTTGACAACTTCCTGACACAAGTGACAGAGGAACCAACAAAAAGAGCGATCTGCTGGACCTTACGCATATAAGCAAAGAAGGAATCATTAGGGATGCGAAGGTTGAAGGTAGCCTTGTCTGCAATGACCATAAGATGGTGGTGTTCAGGATCCTGAGACAAGGTAGCTGGGTAAAAAGCAAGATTACAGGGCTGGACTTCAGGAAAGCAGACTGGCCTATTCAGGAATCTGCTTGAAAGAGTCTGACAGGATAAGACCCTAGACAGAAGAGTCCAAGAAAACTGGTTGATATTTAAAGATCACCTCCTCCAAGCTCAAGAACTGTCCATCCCAACAATCAGGAAGTCAAGCAAAATAGCCAGGAGGCCTGCACAGATGAACAAGGAGTTCCTGGTGAAACTCAAACATAGAAAGGGAGTATACAGAAGGTGAAAGCAGGGACAGGTAACCTGACAGGAATATAGAGACACTGTTCAAGTGTGCAGTGATACATTTAGGAAAGCTAGAGCCTATCTGGAGTTGGATCTAGCAGCAGATGTGAAGAGCAACAAGAAGGGCTTCCATAAGTATGTGAGCAGCAAGGAAGACTAGGGACAATGTGGGCCCAGTGATGAATGTGGCAGGGGCCTTGGTGACATACAACATGGAAAAGGCTGAGGTACTGAATGCCTTCTTCATCTCAGTCTTCACTAGTAAGACCAGCCTTCAAGAATCCAAGACCCTGGAGACCAGGGGGGAAGTCCAGAGAAAGGATGACTTGCACTTGGTGAGAGAGTGTCAGATCAGAGGATAGTTAGGCAAACAGGACATATATAAGTCCATGGGGCATGATGGGATGCATTCACAAGTGCTCAGTAAGCCGGCAGATGTCATTGCGAGGCCACTTTTCATTATCTTTGAACAGTCTTATGTCCTGGTTTGTTTGAAACAGGATTATTTCTCCTTTTAGGAGTTTTTTCTTTCAGTTAAGTTTCTTCTAAGTAAGTGCACTTTCTGAAAGTGCAGCTACATGTTTTTCAGACAGTGTCAGACTTGATAATGCCTGATGTTTATAGCTGCTACTGAAGAAACGGTAGGATTGGTATGCAGAAAGGCCCATGTTTATACTTATTTCTAACAGAACTAAGGCCACTGCTGGCCCTCTTTTGTTAAACAAATGAAAAGTCATAAAAGGGTCACACCTGTGGAAGACTGCAAATGGGACAGGTGACCAAAAACTGACCTATGAGGTATTCCATCTCATTCATGTTATACGCAGTATAAAGCTAAGGGATCACGGGGGTTAGTCTCTCTTCTTTCATGGTTGGCATCCCTGTAGGACCCTGCTTGTTCTCCTGCCTCCAATCCTGATCCGTGCATTCCTGAATCCTGTTCCTGTCAGCTGCAGAGTCTGGACCGGGCAATCCGGGTGCCTGCTCTGCTGCAGCAGTGGCCTGAGCTGCCACAACCTGTAATTCCCTGACCATCATCAGGAAACCCAATATTGGTTTTGTATACTTTTCCTTTTATTTATATTATTAGTAGTATTAGTGTTAATATTATTACACTGTTTTTCTTTGTTATTGTCTAATTAAAGTAGTTTTAATCTCCAAATCATAAGTTTTCTCCCTTTTCTCCATCCCTTTCCCTCGTGGGGTGGGAAAGGAGGGGTTAACAGAGAGCACCTGCCATCCATTTTAAGAACCGGCCCAGCCTTAAATGATGACATCATGACAATTGGAAGGGCTGAATGAGGATTGGAGGAAAGCAAATGTCATTCCTATTTTCAGAAAGGTCAAGGAGGAGAACCCAGAAAACTCCAAACTGGTCAGCCTAACCTCAATCCATAGGAAGATGAGGGTGCAACCAAACCTGGAAACCATTTCCAGGCACATGAAGGACAAGAAATTCATCGTGAGAAGTCAGCATGGATTCATCAAGGCAAAGTCATGATTGACCAACCTAACAACCTTCTGCAATGAAATGGCTGACTAGGTAGATGAGGTGAGATCAGTGGATATTGTCTACCTAGACTTCAGTAAGGCTTTCAACAACATCTCTCATATCCTCATAGAGAAGATGATGAAGTATGGGCTGGATGAGAACACAATGAGGTTGACTGAAAACTGGCTGAACGACCAGGCCCAGAGAGTTGTGATCACTTGTAAGAAGTCTAGTTGGAGACCAGTAACTAGCAGTGCAGCCTAGGGATCGATACTGAGTGCAATCCTGTTCAACATCTTCATTAATGAGTTGTGTGATGAGACAGAGTGTACGTTCAGCAAGTTTGCTGATGATACAAAACTGGGAGGAGTGGCTGATATGCCAGAGGGTTGTGCTGCCATTCAGAAGGTCGTCAACAGGCTGGAGAAACGGTCTGACAGGAACTTCATGAAGTTCAATAAGGAGAGGTGCAAAGTCCTGCACCTGGGGAGGAACAACCTGCTGCACCAGAATACACTGGAGCCACCCAACTGGAAAGTAGCTTGGCAGAAAAGAACCTGGGAATCCTGGCTTCTGGAGGTCCAAGTTGAACATGAGTTGAACATGAATTGAACATGAATATCTCCTTGGAGATATTCAAAAGCCATCCGCACAAGGTCCTGGGCAGCCTGCTCTAGGTGGCCCTGTTTGAGCAGAAGAGTTGGATCAGGTGACCTCCAGAGGTCCCTTCCAACCTCAACCATTCTGTGACTCTGTAATGGGTTGCACACATGCTGGTGAGGCTGAAACTAGAATTTTGGTCTGAAGCACAACATGTAAGATCTTCTCCTTTCAGTAAAACACTTATGGTAGTTTTTTGCAAAGTTTAAGTAATAATGCAGCTTATTTTTCATGCATTTTGAGACAAGCTTCTTTGTGTCCTAGATTTTTGCAGTTTGTGCTATTGAATCGTAATTGCTTTTAACTAGGCTTGACTGTATTTCAGTGAAGGCTTAGGTATAAATACAGGCAGCTTCAGAACGTTGGAGACCTGATAAAACTAGAGTGACATAAATTTTTCCCACATCTCACAGATAATCTATGATATTATTGATTACAGGTTCACACTGTACTACTCATCTCTTTCCACTTTTTTGAGGTATTTGTAATTTTTTTAATTCATTATTTCCTTAATATGCCTGAATACCAATTTCAGTCTCCACAAAATTAATAGGAATGTTGAGACATACATTTCTTGTGTATAATCTATAATGAAAAATTTATGATGGGCTGAGAAAGAATGTATGTGTATATAATTTTAAGACTTCTGTGGTTTTATATCAGCAGTACCTTCTTACAACACTTACAGCCACCATACAGCTATAATATACCATAACAGTGCTCGGAACACTGTTTTTTATAACACTGTTGTGAAGATTAACTATGAAATATGTAAGATTTTTAAACAGAGGAATGCATAGTATAATCATTTAAATAATTGCTTTCTTTGGTGTTTTGAGGATGTGTGTACTTATCAAGTGAAGGAAATAAACATTCATATTTAATTTCTTTGTGTAAAAGTGATGTTAAATAATGAATGTAACATTAATAATATAGGTTTACAGAAGAATAATCGTTTTAGTATGAAAACACTCCTGCACCCTGTTTAATATCTAAATTGAGATTAATGAAAAGGTCCAGGTTTTGCCTGCAGTGATTAGACAGAATGACCTAATGCACATTTACATTAGTAGACAGATCTTCAGTTAGTTCTTGATCATATCTAAAAAATAGGCATTTAGTTTATACCAGCTATTCAGGTTCCTTTCAATCATTAGAGCAGAAAGTGAGTAGTTTCATCTGTTCTGAAGACTGATTCATCCCTTCTTAGAGAGTAGAAGAAAGAGTAAGTGAGAAGGAGGAGACACAGGCATGGAAAAGGTCATCCACCAGTCTGAAGTTTTCTTTCTCCTACTCTTTCAGGGTGAGACTTGTAAGACCCATATTTGAAACTGCAGTTGATCTAATAGCAGAGTACTGCTGTTTCAGAGATTATAAAGCAAGCCTAGAATGTTGAATTTGAACTTTCTAATGGATTGATTGTAGGTAAGAATCTCAAACCAAATTAGTAAAAATGTAAACTTTTAAATGACATGAAGGTAGAGAGGTGAAAGTACAGTATGGAAAATGTATCTTCTGAAATTCTTTATTCCTTTTATACACACAACTCCCCTCCCCTAGTGACTGAACTGTAAATTGAGTTTTCCTTTACTGAAAATATAGCTTGTTGTCAATTTCCCTGATACAGGAAAGACATTTCACCATATTGAAGGCCTTTGCAAGGAGGTTCTATTATTTTCAAGTGAACAAATCTCCCTAAGGCTTATATAAATTTACATATAAATATATACAGATTTATACTTGAATCTGCACCTACATATATAAATCAGTAATTATGTGTATAATTATATATATGTAATTTTAAAGGTACATTAAAAGTCATAAGGTGGTTTAATCATACTTGGTTGCTCACTTCTTCTGATGCTGGTATATTCAATCACATGCAGACATTTTTACACAGAGAGTTTGTGCATAGAAAGCAGATGTTTTTTCTATTTGCTTTACTATATGACTGGGTAAATACATAGGCCAAGTTTCCTAATATTAGTGCCAGTTATGCTTTTAGTTTAGTATCAGCAGATACTGATGGTATGAACCTCAGGTAGATCATGCTTTCCTCCTGGAATTCCCAGACATGGTTCTGCAAAAGTACTTAGTATACCTGTAAATAAGCTTACAAGTCTGTGGAGGTTCAACGATTTTTATACTTTACATTCAAATAAAACTGAATTAATAAATAAAAATAAAAATTCACATAAGGTGGTTGAAAAATTTCCTTTGGTCTATATCTTCAAATTAGGATATCTTTGTATCTGGGTATTTGGTGATGCAAAATTACGTCCTTTGACATCATACATTGCTGTGATTAGGAACATGCAAACCTTCAAGGACTGGGGACATGGGCAATCTTACCTTCATTTCATCATCAGTAACAGCATCTAATCCACAAAGTTTTTATGATGAAAACTGTATTAAACTGTATCAGAGCAACAAATCCAAATGCAATAACTGAAATAGCTTTCTATTTATGATCAGATGCCATCCCTAGGTCACATAATACACAGTTATTACTGTTTTTTTGAAAATGTCTCTTTTTCCCATTGTTTGTCACTGTGTAGTTTACTGTGTTTCATTTTATATTAGGCATTTCCCTGATGGGTATTACACATGCTGTAAATATACACCTGTGAACGGCATGGTAGTAGCCAAATTAATCCTAATAGGGAAATTTGCCACGTGTGTATCTCATTGATTCAGTTGGTCTACCTGTATGGTTAAGCTGACTGTGTTGGACTGATGAATTTATCCATAAACTGTTCAAGGTAAAGAGTAATCATTCCTACAGTAACACACATAGTGCTAGAAAAGACTGTCTAGATCATCAGATCCTATGTCTTGTTTTTATAGTCAAGTCAGTCATGTTCTTATCTCACATGGACACACAGAGTAATATTTAGAATAACTAACTTTAGTGAAATCCTACTTCTGATTTGAGATGTGGGAACCATTTTAGTTAAAGTAGAAATTTTAACATTGGTCCAAAATAGAAAAAGTGTATGAAGAGCCTCTAATTGAGATATATATTGCTTGAATTGTTAAAGACCCTACAAAAGATAAAATTAGCAGTGTACACAAGAAAAAAAAATCAAAACAAAACTATAATCCCAAATCCATCAATATAGAGAAAGCACTGTCTTCTGAAACTTGGTATAAGATGACTTTCCCGTTTATTTCCACACTACTTTTGGTGGGGACTTTTCCTCAAGAAAATACAGGAATATGCATTCATGGGAACAGAACTGTTTCATCTGTGTCACAGGTATGTATAATTTTCCTTTTGTAGAGCAGAACAACATAATTTATCTGGTATTATTTCATGTTAATACTGTTTCAGTACATTTTTTTCATCATCTATCTTACCATTTTAATCCATACAAACATATAATGTCTATATACACTGAGCACAGTGCCTATAAACATTAGCTTGAGAGACTTT
>NW_009625407.1:0-243 GCF_000690535.1 Cariama cristata | reverse complement strand
GGGTTTAGCCATATTGCTGGCAAGCCTCTCACATTTATCATATCCTGGGCTGACATTGTGGAGGAGATTCTCAATACATATTTAATTAAACTTCTTGTTTTTCCTCAAATGAGAGCTCAGGATATAGAGAAAAGTAAGATGAAATGTGTTCTGCAACTGAATTTAGCGTTAATGCATCTATGACTCTCAGTTTTGGAAGGACTCCAGATCTAAATAACTGGCAGCTAAAAAAAAATTAGGGGT
>NW_009625406.1:2202-2585 GCF_000690535.1 Cariama cristata | reverse complement strand
CTGACCTGCGGGGCTGGGGTGACGAGACGGTGCCGGGAAGGTAACGCATCCGTGGGACAAATGGGGGGAGCGGGAAGGGACCGTCGCACGAGAAAGAAGTGCTGCAGGATGCAGAGCTCTGCTGCGATGCTGGTGAGAGCCGTGAGCCCCCCGACACGCCGTACGGGACCCTGGCACTGCCCGGCTGCGGGTCTCTGCTCTGCGGGAAAACTGGGGGAGGTGGAAAGTCCTCTGGAAGTGCCAGCTCTGTTTTTCTTGTGGCAAGGTCTCGCTGTTGCTGTTTATCACTGTTATTTATTCTCTCTTGCTTGCTCTGTGAGAAAACACGACTTACAAACCCCACCCCAGGGCACTGGCTGTTGTTATGTGCGGGGCGGCCAGAT
>NW_009625406.1:1092-1893 GCF_000690535.1 Cariama cristata | reverse complement strand
GCTCTGCGGGAAAACTGGGGGAGGTGGAAAGTCCTCTGGAAGTGCCAGCTCTGTTTTTCTTGTGGCAAGGTCTCGCTGTTGCTGTTTATCACTGTTATTTATTCTCTCTTGCTTGCTCTGTGAGAAAACACGACTTACAAACCCCACCCCAGGGCACTGGCTGTTGTTATGTGCGGGGCGGACAGATGGGCCGTGGGGATCACGCTAAAGCTCCTGGCCGGCTGGTTGCTCTGGCTCCCGCCGGTGAAGGAGGGGAGCAGACGCGGGGAAAGGTTCGTGCCCTGGGACTTTTGATGCTAAGCTCATTGGTGCGGACGTTTGTGCCTGGCTGATTTGCAAGGCCAGGCCGGGAAGGGAGAGAGATGTGGGCTTTCACAAAGCCCACCTGGCCATTTGCCCTTGCCTCCTGATTGCAGCAAAGTGGCTCTGGCGGGACAGGCCGATAGCGCGCTCCTGGCTGGTCCCAGCGGTGGGGAGGAAGGGGGGCAGTTTTACTAAAAAGCCCCTTTTGGCCCCTTCCCTCTGGCTCAGAGAGCTCAGATCAGCTCGGAGGGTTCCCTTCTGCCCGAGGCTCAGGAAACTGGAATTGCTGCAGGAATTAGGCAGGGTTTTACAGCTACACACCCTCCCCAACCAGCAGATTTTTGGATAGGGCAAACTGCACTGCGTGATTCCCGCAGTGCTGAGCCCCCGCAGAGCTCCTCCAGCCCCGCTGCCCTCACCCCAGTGCTCCCAGCCAAGCCCCAGCACTGGCTGCCCCCACACCCAAGAGGTTTTCCCTGACGGGGGGGGGGGCGCATG
>NW_009625406.1:0-1079 GCF_000690535.1 Cariama cristata | reverse complement strand
TCTGCTCCGGTGTGCCAGTCCCTCCCCAGGGTCTCCTCCTTCTCTCTTAATCTCCAGGTGGGACACAGGAGCTGGGCGATGAGCAGAGGAAAGCTAGCAGCAGCCAGGAGAGAGAGCTCTTTGCTCAGCAAAGGAGCCTCTTCAAAGCGCTGACAGTGTGAGGCATCTTGGCTTTAATCTCCAACAAATGTTCCTCTTGCCAGGAGAAGGCCTGCAGTGATCTTCGCTGAAGGAATCCTGCTTCTCCCGGCAGCATCCCTGCACTGGGTGGCTTTCCCTGGAGCAGTGCATGCCCCTGCCCTGCTCCGTCAGCACCCATCACACGGGGAGCGAGAGCCCAGCAACACCAGCATTCAACCAAGGTTTGAGTGAAATCCAGCCCTAACCCAGCCATGAACCCCTCCCTCCACCCAAATTTGCATCTCTGGGTTTTACCCCCAGCTTTGGTGGTCGGTGGAAGTGGGGCAGGTGGAAGGAGGTCGCCAGAGAAACAGGAGCCGAGCTAGGGGGGAGGCAGAACTCCACGAGACCCCCCCTGAAGCAGGGTCACCTCACTGCTCTCAGGTTCACATTTTCAAACCACGGGTCCTTATTCTACCTGGAGGCTGCAGGATGGGATAAGTCCCAGGAGAGGAGGAGGAGGGACGGGCAGCAGCCTGGCAGGCTCTGGGCAGAGCCGGGCAACGGGCAGCAGGCCCCAGCTGGCAGCAGGCTCTTTGGGCACCTCTCGGAGAGGCAGAAGGTGCTGGGGGTGCCCCGTAGACGCCACGCATTGCCAGGGAGATCCCTGACAAATTTGAAACTGCAGCATAATATAGAATGGGTGGAAAATATCCATCTTTGCCAGGCATCCAGGCTCTGCGGGGGTTTTTCAGCCCTCCCTTCTGCCCCTCACAGCACCCCCAGCTCCCAAGGATGCTGTTGGTTGCTCTACAGGATGTAACCCACCCCCTGCACCAGCATCCTTCCTCCTTTGCAAGTCCTATGTAAGGACACAGTATCTGTCACTGATCTGGTGTCCCTGTCCCCAGCTGCTGTGTCTCCAGGGTCACCCACGCACAGCGAGGGCCGGGGGCGGG
>NW_009625405.1:23258-31906 GCF_000690535.1 Cariama cristata | reverse complement strand
AAAAAAAAATAATCTTTCCCTTAGACAGTTCAGCTGGTTACTTCAGTTATAATAAAGACTTTGGGATGAATACAGAAATCTCAGGGGAGTGAGAGAGAAACTCTGGAAAGGAGTACGCACTTGTGTAGTCTCCAAGAACAATACCATAAAGAGTTATCCATATAATCAGACTACTAGAAATGCTTCAACATCAAAGCTGGAATCAGGTATTGAAATCTTTATGTTTTAGCATTAAGGCCAGGAAACTCACCTGACAGCCAAGAGCTGTTCTCAGGAAGGTCAGTACATTTGCAGATACAGGTGCTGCTCCTGTAACCATCAGCCTTACTTTTCCTCCTAAACTTGCCTACAACAGACACAAGATACTGTGGACACCAAAAGCATTTTAGAGAGATTTCCATAGTCTCTTTCCATCCCACCCTCAGCCACTATTCACCTACAGTGCCACCCACAAATGCTAGAGATTAAAGTTTAGTCTCCTATTGCAAGCTGTCTTTCTTGCAGTGTTTTTAATCTCATTAATGGCTGGAAGAAACAGTACCTCAAACACACAGTATCTACAAAGACTATGGTGTGGTGTTGCTGCAATGCAGACTCTGCCAAAAGTCTGAAGAGCTTAAGTCATGGCCTTATTTTTAACTGCCTTGTATCACATTCTCATGCATCCTGAATGCTATAAAAAGCAGCCACAGGGGCATGTTGTACAACCAACGTTAAGGCCATTGCAAGCAAGTGCCAGATATAACAGCAGGCATAACTTACTAGTGACCAACAGTGAGGAGACAGTAGGGGCTACAGGTGGCACTGTATGACATTTAGCATTCCTCCTTCAGAAGGACAGTGTTTGCTTTCAAAGTGGTAAGAGAGAAGCACCAGACTTTTAGAGTAACTTCCCTAACACAGTTAGCTGATACTATTAGAACAAAGGCAACTGGAAAAAAAGAAGTTGGAAACAAAGACAGCTTTGATTTTTATTCTTGAGTAGCCAGGTAGTCTAATCAGTGATGAAAGCCATACTAGATTATAACCATTTGTATGAAATTCAGCAATTGCAAACTTACACTCAGAGGCTTTCAAGCATACCTGTATTTTGCGGAAGATGACTTTATCCCAGAAACTGTTATTTCTAACTATACCACTTCTGAGTTCTGCTTCTTTCCTCTTGGAAGCAAAATCCAGCATCCACCTCTTTAATGAAGTATCTGCCTGTCCAAAAATCTATTAAGAAAGATGATCTGTGGTTAGAAGCCTCAGACTACCATTCCCTTTTTCTTACAGAAGCATACATAGAGACTCTTAACAGTGAAAATCAAGCAAGTTAAACAACCCTTATTGGTAGGCATCTTAATTCTAATTTTGATTTTGGCCTCTACCTCAGTTCAAGGTATGTCCACCAAAATTAGATTAGCACTTAACTAATTCTTGCTTCCCATCAAATTGTGTGATGCTGTTTCAATGTATAGTTTCTTCATTAAAATGGAATGAAGATGGCTGTTTTACTTTTCTATTCCAGTATGATCAAAA
Source organism: Cariama cristata (assembly GCF_000690535.1). NCBI lineage: Eukaryota > Metazoa > Chordata > Aves > Cariamiformes > Cariamidae > Cariama > Cariama cristata. Next base: position 30,382 of record NW_009625405.1, on the reverse strand, counting down.
TTCAAATTGAGTATTATCCTCAGCATATTCTGAAAAGCACACCATAATAGGTAAAGTAACACAGGGTATCCTGAGGAGGTGCAGGTCCCTTCAGAAACACCAAATGGAGATCTGTCTTGCATATATAAACCTGCTTTTTAGATCACTTTTCAAAGGCTCCTTCTACTTGTTCTCAGGAAGCCAAAGAGCAGACTCAACAGCAGACCACAGATTAGTATATTCACGTGGAAAGAGAAAGACCCAGCAGCTCTTCAGCGCTATGGCCCCGCCGCCACCCCCATTTCCCACTTGTTAAGTTCACATGCTAGGTTACTGCAAGGCTGGGTGAGCTTGAAACAGTGCCACAGGAGTGTGAAAGCCTCAGGTCACCAGAGCTAACAAGCAGAAGGACATCATGAAAGGAGAAGAGTCCTAAGCTTTGGCTCTGCTTCTCAAATCCCAGTACAGAATGCGTGAGCAGAATGAGGGGTTATGTTTTAAGCACCACAGGCTGGTCTCCGGATTTCCTCCCCTCCAAATGGATCCAAGTTGCACTATTTTTTCCTGGGGCCAAAGAGAATCTTGTATTACTTGCTGTTCCTCTAGGCTCATGATTAGAGCATTGTCCTGGCTAAGACAGAATAGACAGCTCTGCCATTTCTTTAGCAGTCACAGGACTTCTTGTTGTATCCTTCAGCTCCTCTGGCTGTATCCTAAGAAGAGTCAGTCATCCATATGCAAAAGGATGATTTAAAATCTGAGGTCCAAGAAAGGAATTCAGAAGTAGATTCTCTATCTCAGATGACCCTGAGCAGGCAAGCAGCGAGCACACGAGAGACTGGGGCTGCTGATACACCCTATCCCCAGGACTCCCAACTGGCTGGTCTGTAGTTCTCCCTGCTAGAACACACTGGCTGCTCTGTAGGAAACTTGTATGCATCCATGCAAACAAAAGCAAACACCTGACCTTGGTTTGCAAATTCTACTCCATGAGTCAGATGCTAAAAGCGTGGCATGCAGATGCTAAGCCTCATGTTCATGTTGTAGACTGGACTTAAATAACATGCTCAGAGCAAAACAGTAAGTCATTAATCAAGCTAGAGAGAACCAAGTCCCATAGTCAGGCTTTTCAACACTAGTATTTGCTGCCTGGAAGTGTTTTAATATAAGCAGTACTACTCTCTGCACTTTCAGCAGTCTTTGAGAGCAATACGCAAATTTGTTAGCATGCCAATTTAACATCCCAGAGTACAGTAGTTACTCCTACCCTGGCAGCACAAACTTCATGAAGTCTCTTAAAACCCCGCACACTTACCTTGTCAAACATTCTGTTCAACAGTCTTGGTACTACAGGAAATACAGTTGGCTGCAGTGTTTTTAGGTCATCCATAAGCAGTCTGATATCCCCTTGAAAGAATCCTATCCGAGCTCCGTGGCACAAAACCACACACTGTTAGAAAAAAATAAACACTTTGAAAACACAGGATGTATAATGTGTTCTAGCTGTATATGTATGACAATCCTATGCAGACTAGATGGTGCGGGATCCACCTTTAATCCTCTCAGCTTCTGGAGTAGTTCTGCAGCATTCTCAGACTATAGGACAGGACTAGAAAGACCAAGTAGCAAGACATGCCTGGTGTAGACAGGCCAAGGACTTTGATAGAATAAGATACAGCACAAAAGCATCTCTCCAAAAAAGGAGAGTTGGCTAAATAAGGCAATGCCAGTGACTCAGAGGTAGCAAAAGACTGAAAAGCAGAAATTCTCTATTTTAAATATCGAACAAGCTTATTTAAAAATACTAGACCCTTGTTTGTTCCCTGCTATATACTAAGAAATTCTGCATTTAAAGTCAGCACATGCTATTTACTGGTCCAGCAGGGATTTCTGCCTTATACTACTTGATTTCCATTCTCTTGCACTCTGGTTTTCTGGTTTCACAGGACTGAGGTGAGCAGAGGATCTCTCATTAGGTGATCAGGATGCTCTTTCGAAGATTCTAGCAAAGCCGCTGCTTATTTCTGCATCACTTCAGACCTACACCACAGAAGGCGGACTCAATCCAGTGTGTTCTATATTCTCTGTTACGAGCCTAGAAGCTCTGTCCCCCACATCTATACATCCCCTTTTTCTCCCATCTTGTTTGGCTTCATTTATTCTTTTTAACAACATCTCTACTCTTCTTCTGTTTATCTATACCTACTTGTTTTTATTTCTTCTGCTTCCTCCGTTACACCTCTTCCTTCATTCCCTGACATCCACTCTCATCTTTTCTGCACAAGACATGCTAAAGTGTCACCTTTCCCCTTCACCTGTGCTTTGCCACCATCTGCTACAAAGCAGTAAATGCATCAGTCCAGATGGACTGAGCAGCAACTGCCTTTGCTAGGTGGGAACACATTTGTCCTGTCAAGTTCAGCAACCCTCTAACTTCCTAAGGAAGTCAAAAATCAGCAAATACCAATTTTACAAGAAGGACAGGACTAAAGACTGCTTCTCACAGAGCCTGTGTTCATGGCTACCCCAAAAAGTAACAAATCTTTTCTCCCAAAAGCTTTCTTGCTTAATCTCCTGATGTAAATATACATGTAACCACCTACTTTGTAAAGACCTCAAACAGCAGAGGAATACTGAGATCGAAACACCTTCTTCTCATTTTATCCTTTAGAACACAAGTTTCCATCCTGTTTCTACTGCATGATCAAGAGCAGAGCTGTTACCTACAGAGCCTCTTGCCTTCTGGTGCAAGACAGGCATCAGTAAAACACACTGAATTATAACTGGTATCCAGGTTAACAGGAGAAAAAGAGTGCTGAAAGCCTAAGGGCACCTGTACACCTCAGTTACGCTCTATTCCCAGTCTTCATAACATACATATATACACACATATCCATATATACATTTTTATATGTGTATAATATACACACATTTTTGGCAGAAAGCTCAGGATTCCTAACTGAAGTCACAGGACAATTTCTGACTCCGTGTGCTTTTTCACACTTGCACAGAGGCTGGTGACATAAATTGGGACATGACGACCTTCAACGTATTCGCAATCTCACCTAAGGGAGCAGTGTTAATTCAACTACAATAAGTACAGTAATTAAATACCTGTGCCTCTACTGTATATAAGAAGTTGAGGAAATTGCATCCTTTCAATAATGCATACCACCTATCTATGGGCTCAGAGGTCCTTAAGATTGCCAGTATTAAGACAACCTAAGCCCCCTTGATCCTCAAAAATGAAGCCCCAGGTTTTGCTATATGGTAAAACAAGCTATTCGAGAAAACTTCAACATTTGTCATTAAATGGCATTAAAAGCCATTGTCATTTCCTGGGAGAGAACTCCACTGGAACAAAATCCCTTCCTTTTTATTGAAGTCTCTTGGCAAAATGGTAAGTTTAACCAACTTAAATTTAGTTTTGTGTAAGCAAGCAGGATGCCACATTGTGAAATAAATTTAAGTTTGCAGGCTAAAGAATAGCATGGATTTTTAATAGTGCACTGATTATATTAGAGGGATTTTCTAGGCAGTGTTCACGTGCTAAGGGATTGTCTCATGTTCTAGTAAACCAGTTTCTTATTAACCCTAGCTCTAAGGTTAATGTTTGCATTTTGGCATGAAAACCAATTGTCTAGTACCCACTGGATATTGTTTATGGGATATATGTTCCTGAACCTTACCTCCAGCTTTCATACACGTATGCAAAAGTCAAAAGGAATAGCGTGTGTCACAGATTCAAGAGACGTACTCTGTAAGAAAAGCAAGCTTCTCAATAGTTCACTACAACAAACAGATGCTTACCTCGACGATTCTCTCAAACATATGAGCCAAGGGCAGAAATGATATCAGAATGTCATCAGGGGAAGGCATAAAGGTTTTCTGAAAGTATCAGTAAAATCAGGTTCAATTCTCATTGATTCTTTATTTTGCTTAAGTTAAACACAACAATGAAATCTAGCCTCTAAACTCTAGAGCACAGCCCTCGCTTCAGTTTGTTTGTAATGAAGCTGCACTCTCTTTCTTCCATTGAAAAGATCACAGCAACAACTTCTAGCATGAGTAACCACACATTGCAGAAATAGTAATATTTTTAGAGTTGACTACAGTGACTAGATTATTACAACTTATCATTCATATGGTTATGAATAGAAACAAATTCTGATAGAAACCACAGAAAGTTCCATTATATACATTGGGAGGGAGAGGGAACAAAGAAGGTTAAAGTAGTATGCCTTAGGGGTTTAAAAAAAAATTACACTTTCATCTTAGGTAAGAAAGTTTGCTTATCCAATTTACCATAAGGTTGGTACCAAGAGTACCTTACATGATCTAACTGTGAGGCTAGTTGCTTAGTTTAAAAACGATTCTATATGCATACTACTTGGCAAAATAAGTACAACTGTATTTAATTACACCTGTATGCATGAGAACTTGGAACCACCTTCTTAGCTAGCCTGCAGATGAACTTTAATAGTCTACTGTAAACTAAAAGTTAAAACTGTATCAAGTAAAAATCATGCTGCTTGGTCATTTATGCAAGGGCTTTAAGTATTTTGGGGGTTAAAGTACATTATAGCTTCTCCCATCCTTAATGGAAAAGGTTAGCCTCTACACAAACCCTCTGATACAGAGCTTGCACTCATGACAAACACTATAAGCCCATGGCAGAATGCAACATAGATCCACATCAGGATCTTTATAAGATTTTGCTTGGATCAGAACAAATTGTAAATCTGTCATGTTCTTGACCCTGACAGAAGAAACCAGTAAACATTGACTTTTGACCTAGCACAGACAGAGTGCTGTCAAGTTACATTTTCACTTGGATCTTACTAAGAAGTTAAGACCAAAGTGAATGAGATTTCAGCGTTGGTTTTACACCTGAGATTCTTCCCTTCATGCAAATCCACAATGTTAACCTTTGCAGTTTACCTCTGTAGTTTTCACAAAAGCTGAAGCATTGCTGACTATGTTTTGATGAGTGATCATAGCTCCTTTGGGGTTTCCTAAGGAAGAAGCACATCAAGGATGCAACAGTGAAATTTTTAGGTCCTTTAAGTTACCAAGCAGTGGTTAAACTCTAATATAATGGCACTTCAATCAATCAGTTCCTTCTTTGATATTAATATCTTCCTTTGTATATCAATTAAAGGCAGAGAACTTACTAATGCACTTTCAAGAATAGCTGGTAACAGTTAAGTAGTAAGTTTGTGCTGAAGTCAAATTTCATAAGGAGAGCAAATTCTTAAGAAATTATCATGTTTCTTGGATACGCTTCTCTGATTCAAAATTCAGCACTTCTGTGAAGATGCAGCTATCAAACCCAGACTAATTTCTTTTCTCACATCTGCTTTAAAAACGTAACTTATGATTGTACTCTTCCCTTTTGATCCCTGCTAGTGTTGAATATTAACTCACAGTGTCAAGTATGTGACATCTAGATAGTCTTTCCATTTTGATCTTACAGTAAGGTTGCTTAGAGCTAAGTAAAAAGTTTTGCTAACACAGTACAAAAAAAGACTATGGAAGAATTGAAAGTCTGAAGCAGAGCCCTTATTATAATGGAAATACAGGTTCAGTACTTATTTCCAGGTCCCAAAGTGTAACACCACCACCACCCCCAATACTGCAACTCTGTATTGATCAATGGGAAAAATCAAAGGGAGCCTTACCATAAAACTTCCCCAGCTACTACTTGCCAAAAAGATACAGCAGCAGGGGAGAGTCTTGAAAAAAGTAGGAGGGCTTCTGAATTAATTTTGCGCATACAGGATAATAAACTCTGCATAATGTAATGAGGTGTACCTGTCGTTCCACTGGTGAAACAGATGACTGCTAGATCTTCTGGCTTTGGAGGCTATGAGAGTTAAGAAAGTATTACTATGGTTAAGATAGCAAGGAAAAATATTTTCCTGGACAAAACACCAAAATACTAGTGTTACTTTGAGCTATGGGAGATAGGGAGATTTGCTACTTTGATCTACAGAATGCTACTCAGCTTCACATTGGCACTAGAACTATTTTCATACTTACCATAGGTTTTTGCCTGTGTGCTCTTCCCAGTTCCTACAGAAAGGAGAGAAAGAGGAGAGAGACAGTTTATACATCAGCATGTAACTTTTTTGCTTTAAATTTATCACACAAACATTACCAAAACCATAATATTCCACTATTAAAATGCCTTAACAGGCAGTCTAAAAGAGTAAAAAAGGCTTTAAAGGATGTTTTATATATAGAATAACTACCATGTTCCTCAAATACAAGAGTGATAACTAATCTAGAACTCATAGGTTTTTTTGCAGCTAGTAAACCAGAAGTCACTCGGAGAAGCTCAAGGTTAGGCAGTGTTATGACAAGCCACAGGAGGCAATCAGTCCTGTACCTCATGCAGAAGACATGTGCCACTAGACAACCATTGATAGATGAAGCAAGATTCATCTCAGTAAGCACCTTGCACCAACATCACTGCTTGTGAGAAGGAGGACCGAGTTTCCCCATGAAGGGTCACTGGTTTGTACTCCTTTTACACTGGAGTAGAAAGCACAAGATTCTCTCCTCCAGAACCTCTTTCCTCTCACTGCCCACAATTATTCAGACCTGACCACTAATGATGTCAGTTCTTTAGGCAGAAGGGAGCGGATACCAAGGAGATCCTTTTATCATCAAGAATATAACAGTTAAGAAGAAAGACTTGAAAGCTGATGTTCAATATCTCTGAGCTTTAAAGTTTCAAATCAAGAGTTATTACGTCATACCTATTTAAGACTAGAAAGAACAGTAGCTTAAAAACTTATGCAAATTAAAATGGACCTTTTGTTAAGAATAGCTTTGGAATCATGGTTTGATGACAGACACATCAACTTGACCATTGCCTTTACATTCCAAGTACACAATAGCACTATGCATCTATGCATTCCTTTACTAACCCTAGACTTCCTTTAGTATGATGTACCTCTTTGGGTAATCTAAGAGGTTTAAGAAAAAAAAAAAGAGAGTGTCTGGAAGCACAGTTAACATTCCCTTACCTGTAAGTCTGCCCCTTTTGAAGCACTGCTGTTATGCAAAAATTTGCCACTACGATGATACAGCTGTCTGCTCAAAACAGCCTCTGCATTTCAAGTACCATCAGAAGCTCA
>NW_009625405.1:0-23245 GCF_000690535.1 Cariama cristata | reverse complement strand
CCTGTTTTGAGTCAGATCTGGTATTTACTGAATATACAGCTAAGATCTCCACACACTTTTGATCTCCTGGAACAGATCTCCAACATCTGTTTCTAATGAAGAGCCATTTAATCACAGCTACTCACTCAGCTCTAAGCAACCACAGCACACATATAGGTATTAGGCATTAGAAACAAAGCTTATGGCATCGGGGAGATACAGAGGAACTGGTCATATAACCTATAATGCACAGCTGAGCAATAAACTCAAGCTGAAAAAATCTAGAAAACAAGCTAGAAATAGTCATTTTATTCTAACCTAAGCTCCTAAACAGTTCATAGTTGCCTTTCAGGAGACACTAAAAGCCTCTACCCCTTAAAAAAAGAGGGGACAAAACTTACTTCTGCTCACTGTAACACTATTAGAAATATTTAAGTTTGCCTGACTTCTGAGATTTAGAGAAGAGGCTCTTGGAGCACCAACTACTGCTTTAATCCAAAGACCAAGTGTTATTGTTAAATAAGAGCTACAAAGTACTACTGGAAGTCACTACTTAAGCATCTAAACTTCTAACTTAAAGATAACATTCAGCCCTTAGTTTTGTTTTTCTGTAGCGAGAAGATCCCATGGAAAGCATCTTCCTCTGCCAAAACCTGGCGTTCAACTCAAGGAAAGAGGCTGATTTTAGCGTACCACCTTGCAGTTAGGCCAATATTTTTCCAAGTTTAACCCAACCCTTTTGCCAGTGAGCTATTTAAGTCACTTACTTTGCATAATGTTTTTAAGCTCCATTTCAATCTGGCAGTCTTGCTGAGACTAGTTAGCTACCACACAGTTAATCATCTTTTAAAAAAGACATGCTGGCATTTTTCTATCTTTACCAGAAGGTGGCCCTGTTAACGTAATAGTTAAGACTGCTGTGAAAACAAGTTCAGCGAAGTGAACTATTTCACACCAGTTACTGACACCTGCACAAGACAAGCACACTTATTTGGAGATACTCAAGTCCTAGTGAGCCAAGCCTTCACTAGAACTCCAGCTGGAACCAGGCTAAACCCAGTTTCATAATCTCACAATACAGATGTACTTTATGCAATTTGATCCTGGAACAGAGTTCTCCTAATAACGAGTGAAGTTATGAAATAAACTTGCATAAGAGATCTATGCAGACAAAATAACTACAAGCAAAACCAAGACTTGAACATTAGGTAGCTAAGCAAAATGGTTTCTGTTTCCGAAACCTGGAAGTCTTATTCCCCTACATTACCATAAGCTTACCCTGGAACAGCTTACTGCCATTTTCCTCCTCCCCCAGAAAACAGTTTGTAGATTCAGTGTACAGGGGAAGATGCCATTTTTCACAACACTAAAACCTACACAGGCTCTTTTTGAAAGAAGTATTTCTGAAGTATTAGTCACCGTATATAATTATCATGTTACTGCTTCACATGGGCAAGCCTTAACACTCAGATCTGATGTTCAGTCTGGACTATGTTAACACAGTTTCACTCTGTCAACTTGGCATATACACTTTTACGGTTTAAGCATTGTGAAATACTATTAGCAAGTTGTTTTCCTTCTTTTTTTAATATTATTTTTTGTGTAAACTTCAATCCAAGAGATAGTTAAGTATTTTGAAAGGAATCCACCACATTTTATTCAGAGTCGTAAAAATCTGTTCAACAGACACTGTCTTCTTCCTCCACAAGTAAATGGTGGAGGCAGCATTAAAGCAGGTTAAGCAGTAAAGTAGGTTAAGTACACTTACCTCTATTTCTCTCATGCTGAAGACTTCCACCCCACATTTTTTGCCACGTTCCACAAGATCCATGCCAAAAGACTCCATAATAACAATGGTGTTGAGTTCTGGAGTTTCCCCCTTTTCCACACTGGTTAGCAGAAGTTTGGCCTTGTCAGGTTTGTCACAGAAAACCAATGACAAGTCAGCTGATGAAAGAGAATGACATTATTGATATGACAAGTTGAGTTCAGACTAGATCCATACATACTCCAGAACACGGTAATGGAAGACTCTTCTGAAGAAGGCTACAGTTCTGCCCTCAGTCAGCTCTGCCATCATACGTTCAGTTGCTGAAAGTGTCCTACCTTTGTTCACAATGTAGGTAATTGCTTCAGTTCCCAGTGTATCATAGAGTGGCACCACCACCATGGAGAATGTGTAGCATCCCTGTTCAATGATAACCCACTGCACAAAGAGAAGAGATGCAAGTCACTATGTGTTCACTTATCTTAGACCTCCAAGAAAGCTTCCTTGTTAGAATCCAAATATGAGACTAATAGAGCTGATCTCATTTGGACAAGTCTTTCTAAAAAATAAGTGGCAGTTTGTGTCATTTGTTTACTTTGAAAACCTACTAAATTTTTATCTGTGGAAGGAGGAAAGAAAAAATAAACAATAAGGAGTTATGGGAAAGAATCCAATCCAATAAAATACAAGAGTAATTTTAAGTGCTTTTGAAGAACAATTAATGTTAACTGTCTCCTTAGTTTACCTATTAACAGAAAGAGCCTTTGAGTAAGAGTACAGTATTTTTTCTGTTTTAGGTTACCGAGGTAGCCAAAGCCATCAATATTCTATATTACCATGGTATATGAGTCAGTGAAGGACTTGCTCATATCTTGACATGTTAAATTTATATACAGTGTTCTTACCTCTACATTATCTGCATCTCATTTGATGGCCAGACATGCAACATGTGCAGTTAAACAGGATACCTTTGGAAAGCCAGCCCCAGAAAGTTTCTCAGCATTTCTCAAGACTAACCTTCTTTAAACAAATCTAATCTGAAGACTTCTATAAATAATACAATCACATCCCTGCAAGCTGCAATAAGAAGGATTTGCCTGCTAACAAGTGCAGTACTCAAACATAATGGATACTGCAGACCTATTGCATGTGATGCAAGCTGACAATACTTTACAGCAAGCCTGATTTCATCTGAAGTATCATCAAGGTAAGACAGTCATGCAATTCTTTTTCCAGGTAATAGCTATTGGGTATAGTTTGTAAACAACTTTGCTACAGCAAAATACAGAGTAGCATGCGACTCCTGAAATAGGAGCCTCCAGACACATGCAGAGGCCAGTGAAACTGGAATATTACAGTTTTGCCCCCCCAAAGAAAAGTGACAGTTCTGAGACACAGTACCTTTAGTCTGTTCCAGTTACAGGAACAAAACAACATGCATCTTTCAAATGTACCAGAACTTACAATTCAACAAGGATTGCATTAACAAGGGTGTTTGTTTCCCTTCCCCACCCCCAAACTTTGTCACACTTTCCAGTGTTTTTGCAGGACGCTAGCCAGTTACCTCACCCCGTATGATGACAAGTTTAAATATCATTCAGCTGGTTATTCCATGTAATACCTAATATATAGGCTATCTTAACAAAATTGCTAAATTTCAGTTTTACAAACTGTTTAAGGGCAAGTTTCCTAAAGTTCTCTACCAATTCTGACAGCCTTAAATGCAGGGAATTTTTCTGAAAACATTTACACAATAATTAAGTTGTATACCTCTTGCCCAAAAAGACTTTTTATAAAACTAGTACAAGGCCAGAAAACAGGTAACTAGACTTTCACACAGACATTAGACATACCGATAAGTCTAAGCAGGCACACCTATACCAGCCATGAATGGGTCCACAGAGTATTTCTTCCTAGATAGCATCCACCTGTACATGTAACAAGGGGGCAGCTGTACTGCTGTCCAGCAGCCTGAAGTTTAGTAGTTATTTTAATATGGTGGGGGTCTACTACAGCAGACTTCAGAAGCTGCACACTGTGATAAAAGTTTCCTCTTGCAGCCTCCAACAACTGTTGTGCACTATCATCCTCAATACAACAACCAGCATCTTTATTTTCTGGACTATCGAGACATTTTCCTTTCATTTTAGCTTCTAAGTTAAGAGTATTTAAATACAAATATGAAACCTCAACATTTGAGTTCTTCCTCAAAGCCCAAGCAAGTAGTACTGAAACTTTCAGACTATTGTCTGTATTCAGTTTGTTTTCTGACGTTGTTCTGATCTTCTATAAAGGGACACTGTATTTCACTGTCCTGTGTTCTGAATCCAAAACACAACTTCCTTACTTGCAGAGGAGATCATCTTCTTCCCAGTAACTCAAAGAGAAAGTAATACACTTATTTATAAATCCAATTTTGTTTGTTCAGTGAATACTTAAGTAACATGCTAGGATTTTACCCATTAGGGGATTTCCCCAGCAGTTGTTCCATGAACTGACAGATGTGAATCATTTCACACACCAAAAAACTTCACATAATCTTCTGTCTGGATTAGTGATTATGTTGGGGATGTCACAACACCCATCCAGTAGTTTTCAGCAGGGAAAATCCCAGATTTAAAATTGCTGGTTTAAACAAGTCTTTCCAGCTCATTCCTGACCCAACTCAAAGCCTGCTGGAGCAATGCAAGTTAAGCCCATTTTGTCTGTGATCCACACTACCATGCTCTCCTTCAGAGAGTCCACTGACCCAGCACTCAGACTTTGCACCCAAAGGTCTACAGAGAAACAGTTCAAACTGGCACAACACTAACATCTGGCTCCCTTTTCTACTTCCAGTTCATAATGTTATAAGCACAGGAGACTGAACTGAAGAGTCTGTAACACAATGTCATTTAACAGCTTCCTAGCTGGAGACATCCCAGCCTTATTACAGAAATAAAACTGTAGCTGTTAGAACCAGAATTCCAGCAGGAAAATCCAAGCAGCAAACTACCATAGATTAAAGAGTCTGGAAAAGAGTTTTTCTTCATCTGGACAAGGCTAGAGTTAGGGTTATTTTTGTGGTGTAGGTTGGGAGAGGAGGAGGGGGGTCAAGGTCACTTGTCACACAGCTTGCATTTTAATGACAGCAGGGAAGGCTCAGTGACAAACTGGAATCAGGAGACCCAACAGCAAGACATTGTCCAGCACAACCAAAACACTGATACAATTTCTACCCGTCAACACCGTAGATGGCTCTAGATAATGGCATCTAGCTGGGAGTGCTTAATCAAGAGGGACAGCACATTTTTGACAAAACTTAAAAACCAGTTTACTGTCTTAATACAGGTTTGTATTGAACGAGCTTAATGGAGCAAGTACAGCTCAAGCTACTAAGCACATAAACATAGGTTAAAGAAATTCTGTCCTATTAAATACGTTTAGTAAGCAAGTCTAGAGAATAAATATTTACTGAATATTTCACAGTATTTTTAGAAACAGCAATCTAGAACCACTTCTGGGTTAAAATGGATAGATACTAGCTAATCAATCTAAATATTGTTTCAGGTTTGTAACATCATTTTGCTTTCTCAGGTGATCTTTATGTCACTTTCTTTAGTCTTTCTGCCTGTTCATTAAACTGCAATTAATTTTCAATTTTGGCCTTCAGCAGCAGTTCTCCCTCCCAGAATCTTCATGCCCAGGGCCTCTGGCAGAAATAGAACTATCACCTTTTACCCATTTTCTATTTGTCCAAATATTTAATCACTGAGTGTTTCTTTGGGTTTTGAAGGGTTTAAACACCTCTTTGACTTCCAACCCCTTTCAATTACCTTGTACTCCAGTGTCACTTTAAGAGGAAACAAATGGTGATTACACTTATTAAGTACCACATTAGCTTCCCATTAAACAGGCCTCCTCTTTCCAGTTTATAGAGAAGAGAATTAGTTCTTCTGGATCCCCTGACTCTCTTCCTGCTCTGCAGCCTTCTGCATTCAGCTCTGGGAGCAAAAAACCAATACAAGACACTAACAGTTTTGCCAGTTATCACTTTCGGTTCTTAGCCAATAATGTCATGTCTATGGCTTGTGGGTCTACAATGTCAGCCTTTAGCCTTTTCCCAACATCAAATGGACTCTTAGTAGGGAAGCTCAGTAAACTGCCAAAAAGCAACAGATGTGGGAGCAGAACACTTCAATAACAGCTAGACCACCAATACACACACTGTCAATTAAATTACCTCAGGTCTGTTTTGTGAAAAGATTCCTATATATTGAACTTGAGACGGTTTGAAGCCTCGGTGGAGTAACGCAGAGCCCACACACTCGGCTCTGTCCGAAACCTGGATGGGGGGGGTGGGAGGGAAAGACAAAAAAAATTGAGAGCAAGCTCATCAGTACACACTCCTCATTATTTTACCTTAGTCTTACAAAAATAAGGTCAATAACTGGTATAAAGTAGACAGAAGTTTTCCATGCTATTTTGGATGTCCTGTGTGACTTTGATAACCTAAACGTTGCAGTGCTATTACACTGCACTGATTGTAGACACTACACTTGCACTCAATATGCAGCAGAAGAGACACTTAATCCAGCTGGACTTGAAAGTGTTAAGTGTAAGTTTAAATGTTAAGCTCATACACAGAAAAGGCTGTTTTGTTGTATCCATACTAAACTCCAGATGTGACCCTGGAACGATTCAGCATTATATTTCTGCACTACGTATGCACTACATATGCCATCCTTCTGCTTCATTTGGTGCCTATGGGAATAGAATTTCTCCCTTCAATAAGTGGGAGAATAAGGAGGCAAAACCCAGCTAGTTCTATAAGTGAAGCTTAGGAAGGCAATTTGTAAATTCTTTCCATATAGCACATGACCTGAATCCATGGTAGTCACATGACTCCAACAGCAAAGCTTTATTAGAGGCAGGTCACACCTAACAAGTGCCCAGCAAAATCACCTTGGAAAAAGTGAGGTCTGCAACATACAAAAGGTGTCTAATGACCTTAGCAGTACGCAATAGGCAAGGTTTATGCAAATTTGGAGACAATAACTGATTAAATCACGAATGACCTAAAAGTTCACAGCTGTTAACAGAGATATTTGCATAAAGATATTTTTAGCAATCATGAAGGAGCACACTACTAGTTAGAAGCATGTCTGTTAATGCCCTGTACAACCATCATTTGGTACTACGGAGACAAGTTGTCAAGAAGCACAAATAACATCTGTAGATAGGAGTTTTCCTAGTGTAAAGTGAGCCTCTTGGAAGCAAGCATCTAAAGTAGTAGCAGTCTGAGTCTCTGAATGCTACTTCAAAGCTGCAGCCCTTCAGAGGCCGTGTCCAAGTTCAAACAATTCAGCAATGAGATGCTAAAAGCTGCCAAAAAAAATCTGAAATAAAACTGTTAATAAACCAAGTAAGCGCAGGAGATAATCTTCTTTTCTTCCCCTCGCACGTATTTAAGGCTGTTCCTTTAAGATACTCTAATAGAAATTAGAACATTTCTGCAATATTCTGCTACTACTTTAAAACATCTACAAATAATTTGGATTTGTTATATCACATTACTGGATGTTGTATCAAAGCAGGTCTAGCACCAAGTTAGAGACACTACTTACCTCTTTATAGGAGATCCACTCATACGGCTGGTTTGGTTTTCTAACACCTAGACATGGACCATTATCTAAAAAAAAAAAGTGTTATTCAAAATTTAACCCGACTCCTCTGTCCTGACACCACACTAACTGTACTCTTGGTGTTAACCCTCTAGATTCTTTGCAGACACCTTCAGAAGAGAAACCTTTTTTTCAGAGGCGGGGCAGGGAGGGAAGCTGGAGAAGGACAGAGGCAACAAGGTTGGTTTCGGCTAGGGAACACAGCACTGAATTCATTCACACAACTCTGCTTCACAAGAGGTAGGTATTGCTAGGTAGACACTCCCTATCCACAAGAGCATTTCAAAAGAGCCCAGACCTTAGTTCTTGACATATTGTTGAAAAAATTATCTTTCATTTTAGACTTACTTGATACTTGCACACCCCTTTGGAAGATATCGTAAGCTGTTCTCACATCATCGTAGTAGTAAATCAACAATTCATCGCTGTTAAGAAGAGAGGACCTTCGAGCATGCTCACCACCCTAAGAAAACCAATTAGCAAGGTTAGACATACTTGCTGGTTATAAATGAACAGGAACTTCCTGAAGGAATAAAAACACCTCATCCATTAAGTTTTGTTATGAGCCTTGGCAAATTCTGCTTGAAAGAACTTCAGTTCTTTTCACCATCAACGTTTCCCAGGACATTGTTCAAAGAGTCAGACTGCTCCCTGCTTTACTAAAAAGCTGTCAGGCAAAATCTTGTTCTGTGCTATCATAGGTAGCTGAGGAAGTGAGAACGTCAAAATGCCCTTTGACATTCTGTACTAAACACAGGGTTTTTTCTTACGCAATATTTCACTCTATTATTGCAGTATACAGCATAATTAATTTTATCAAGCTTTCTAAATCAGTCCAGCCTCAGAGCTCTCCAGAAACAATACTAATGCTGAGATCCTAATCTACTTTTCTAATTAAGATTACAAAACATAATCACACTTCAAACTGTGTTTTCAAAGCCTAAATGATTTTAAGGGTGGTTAACAACACCCTAAACAAGCGTTCTCATAAGTAAAATACTCTGTACCAGATTAAATTGGATTAAAGGACTGAATTTTTAAGTTCCATCTTACAAAAGAGATTTCCTCTTGATCTAGTTTGAGGCAGTCAAGACAATACTATCTGGAGGACTAAAATCACCGTTTTTCAGCAGGTAAGCACTTACATAGACTACAACTGGAAGTCAATACAAGAATTTAATAGGTCATAGTTTTAATATAGCCTTTTTTAAAGTGACCAATTAAATAATCTCACTTATATCAACCAAGTTTCAGAAATTCCAGTTATGCAAATACTATTGGGCTGCATTTATTAGTCCTGCTATGATGACAGATACCTACAAGCATGTTCTTAGCTGGAAGAGCCCAGCTGGTTAAACAGAGGGTCTTGGGTGAACACCGCATACAATTCTCTCTCTCTCTCAGTGTTTGCTCAACTCCTAGCTCTTTCAAAGTGAAAACCTGAGCTAACTAAATCTGTGCCTGAATTATGCCATCATCTACAACGTCAAAAACCTATTCATATACGATCATAGGCTCTTCCTGGCCATTGGTTTATTTTCCTGTTCTCAAAGTACCCTGGAAGGCCAGAGAGCATCTGTTCATGTATAAGCTAGATACACACAGGTTTATCTGCAGAAGATGTCCTAATGCCCACGTCCACAGAAAGGAGCTAGCACATTAAAGGCATAACAGAAAAGAAAAGATACTTTAACACTAAAACAAGTCTAACTTGTTTTAGAAAAACACTATGTGTAATGCAGTTCTTGCCACACCTTTGACAGTAAGTAGAAACGTACACTGAACATGATCCAGAACAAGTTAATGACTAGCTTACCTCTAAAAACGTGTAACATTAGAAATTCAAGAGCACACTTGCACTCAGACCAGTATCTACTCTATAGGAAATTAAGAGATCACTAGTACATGTCTCTGCCTAGAAAGAAAAGCAAGGCTGCTTGCTTTATTGCACTGGTTTCACAGATCTTGGTAACCAAGGTCAGCTTCTAGATTTTCCCAGTTTTACCACCTCTGGAGCTAACCTGAGGAAGATGACACAGCGTAGCTTGTAACCACAGTCATAGGTAATGTCAACAAGTACAATGTATGACATGTACCATGTCTGACGTGCTACAATTCCTGCATCAGGAGGAATATAATATCCTAAACCATTCCTTGGCAACAGTCAAGAAATATTTGTTTTCTCCTCATGCAAGCTACTACTGTTTTGTTTACACACCCTATTACTCAGCACCACAAAAGCAGTTTTAGCAGGGCCTGAGGCACTAACCAAATTTGAGGATGAGACTTATCAGACAGACAGTACACTGCTTAGATACAAGACTGACTGCACTGTCCTCCTGAAAAAACCAAACTCTAACAAACTACTATTGGAAAGACCCCATCAGTTCTCAGGAGTTTTCAGTAAAGGGAAACATAACCAACTTATGTTTCTGCTTACTTTATGCTTTTTCCTCCAGAGCAAAGTGAAATCAACTGAATTTTCAACAGCTCTAGAGTAAGCAGTTTTGCTCAAAAACCACTGAACTCCTTGTGTTAAGACCATCAGGATTCCAATGTTGTTCTTCAGAAATGCAGTGAGATACACCTGGATATGCTGAAGATCATTTAGACCTCACCTTATGCTCCCAGTTTGAACTCACCTACTAGGCAATATTATTCTATCTGTCTATATTTTCCTTGAGAGTAGCAAGAATGACTGTTTTAAGACCCTGTCCAAAGGGTCCTTATCCCTAATATTTGTGCAGTATCAGGGAAAGTTCTGTTCACAGCAAACTCTTCTAAAAATCACCAGTCATTACAACCACCAAACACTGAATCTCAGGACTGGAATGTTTGGCTGACTTCACACAAGTTACTTGAATGGGATCTAACAGATCTGTCTAGTACAAAGGTAAGCACTCCTAAGAGTTGTCAGTTTTACCAAAGTGTTCTTAAGGAGCCAGGCAATATAATCTGATTAATGTGAGAACAGCCTCTGGTTACTCATGTAAAGCAGTCCTTGCAGCAGCTCAGGGAGTTGCAGGAAATCAACCCATTACACAGCAAGTGCTGGACACAAAGTAAAACCTTGGCATGGGTTCAGAATAGCAGCAGCTGAAGGAAACAGCTTTATTCTACAACAGAGGCATATATTACTCTAGCAATGCCTATTTGGGTCACATAGCAAGATAGCTGCTTTTGTTCAAGCTCTGGGTTTGCTTCTTGTTGACACAGGCTACTTAGGATTAGCAGTAAAGTCAAAACACACTGTTGGCTCCACCATGCCTCAGAGGCAAGAGGCCCAATTTCCATTTTCCCAAGAGGGAAAAATATACTAGCACGTGGTGCTTAGGTCACCAACACGCATATTCTGACCAGCAAGAAGGATAAACTAGAGTTTTCAAGCCAGCCATATCATTTTAAGCATGCCATTCCCTAGGTAAACACACAACAGCTAAAACTGATCACTTAATAGGGAGACAAGCACATGTCTAATCAAGTGATTCTTGAAAGACAATGCAAGCTAGAGTTCTGGTAATGTATGAGGAGAATGTAAGCAGGTTTAAAGTTTCCAGGAGTTAAATACATCTCCAGATTTGAATGTCTTTTCTTAAGGGAAGAAAAAAAAGCCAGTCACAAATCCAAACTCTTACTACTAAAAAAATACTGACATCCTAGTGTTCATTTATATCCTATCCTTCTACATACTTTAGCAGACCTTCAGCTAAATAGAAGTATTTGGGGGTTTAAAGCAAGATTTAATCTATTTGACAGCTATACACCTGCACTCAAACCAATAGCCAAAGTTGTTCAGCTATCAGTCACCAATGGAAAGAGCAATCTACAAGCAGACAGATCCAGATGTGCCTACAACTACAGGCATTAAGGGTACAAAAGCTTTAGAAAACACAGGACTAATGCCCTATTTCTACCATTACTGTAACACTGAAATTCATAACAATATAGTGCATGACTGAGTACAGCACGAGCCTCAGCAATGCAGTCTCACACTAGTCAGACTTTATTTAGAATTACTCTTCGTTAATCTTGTCTCCCCTCCTACAGACAAGGGATTCAAGTGGACTCAAAGATTTTCACCTATACCTCCAAGAAGTTCCCCTGAAGAGAGATCAGGTTGGGAGCTTTGAATACAAGAGGGTTTCTTTCAGTGAAACGTAACTGTAGTATGCATACTTTAAAGGTTGTACTCCACATCTTTTAATTGTGGCATCTACTCCAGAAGAGCTGATACTTTCAGTAACTCTTTGTAGCGATATTCAACTAAGTGTGCAATCCTTATGCTCACTCAGTGATTGTTAAAACGGGTCACTGGGTGCTGGCCTACCAAATCAAAGCTTTCCAGAGATGGGAAAGAACCTGGAACAGCAGTAAATAGGATCTTTTTCCTCCCATATAAGGTTATAAAGATTTATTATCAGAACATGTAGAAACCCTACTCCAGTCACTGACTTTATTTAACTTTGTTAGAGGCCAAGGAAATAAGTCACAAGTAAGAATTAAGCAGAAGCTTATTTACAGTTCAATGTTGTTATCATTAATGAACAGGTAGATTAGATATCAAAAGAGTAGAGAAGAGGAATTGCCTTCTGCCATGTCTTTTTTGGAGCATATTGCTTACTCCCTAAACCTTTTAATATTGTACTGATTAACATGACAATCCATCTTAACACATGTATAAAGAGAATGGAGTAAGTGAAGTGAAATTCTAAGCGAAATGTAGTGAGAAACTGATTCCCAAGCACTGTATTACACTCTTGTTACTGTTATAAAAGTACAAATTCTAACAGACACTTGAAACTTGCTTCAAAACTTACATTCTGATTTGATTACAGTTTGGTACAGTTTACAACATTAAGGGCTGTATCTGAATTGTCAATAAACAAAACTGGATAGATCCTGCTCATTTCAACATGTTCTCAAAGTCTGAGCTCTTTTATCATTGAGACATGCTAACACACTCAGCTGTTTTTCATTTTAGTTTTACTAGTGTTCAGTCTTCCTGCTAATACGTATTTTCAGAAAACACTATGAAAAATAATGTTGTTATACCCATCTTGCTCTAACCAGAGTGCTGATGTTAATTAGTACAATATGGATCAATGATACTATAAGTAGTTCAGTGAGTCTCATACTACCAAATAATGATTTCAATCACAGAATCCAGCAGTGACGAGCTATTTAGCTTGAAGAGGTAAAGGCAGTGAACTGAGACTGCTGTCAAGTCTCAAGCAAGTAAGCATTTGTCACTGATTTTATCGCCAGTTAAGAGCCACTGTTTTACCACCTCCCAATGCAAAGCTCCCCAAATCTCCTGAAGTTGACACTGACTTGTGAGGCCCTCCACAGCTGGAAAGCTTTCACTGCTAGTTTATTCCAGCCACCAAGATATGCTGCTCTACAACACTATTCCACCAAGTGGCTGCTGTCAGGATTGGAAAAGCTCACCAGGAGAAGCAAGATCTAACCTCTGGATCCTTACTCTACACATGTGCCTTGAAAAGAGGTGTTTCTGGCAATTATCACATTGCCAGAGGATATTTTTGTTCCCCCTTTGTGTACTTCTAATAGACCATTACTTGCTATAGTAACATGACAGTATCAATAAGTTTACTGTATGACATACTGGGAAGAAGATTAGGAAATAAATGGTACTAACTAAACTTCTGAATGGAGAGGCCAACTAATGCTTCATTCTTCAATCTCATTGTCATGAAACATCGCAAAGAAAGTGCCCGATTTGAGGCACCTTCATAAAGTTCATGAAAGTTCACCTACTGTAAATTTCAAATTGCTCTGCCACATTTGTTTACATTAGTTTGTAGTCACATCTACTCTTAAGCACAAGAAGTAGTCACATTAATTGCATTTGATACAGGACAACTAGATGCAGTCTATCCACACATAGGAATATGCTGTAAAGGGAGACTTCAGTTGCAAGTATATATAAAAAAATCTATAGTGGTAGTTTCTGACTATCAAGCATAATGCAAGAAATTGTCAGCCTTACAGTTCTACATTTTGTAAATATCTCCCTTGAAGATCACAACCTTTCAAAGCCATCTCCTTCCTTCAAGAGAAGGAAACACCTTGTCTACCCTGAAGAAAGAGATACTCTTGAAAGAATGAAATAAGTGGTAAAATCTTGACTCTGCAGTGAACAGGAGAACTGACACAACTGCTGCTCAGGAAACCCCAGCCATGAAATCAGTTGTCTATATTTGCTTCTAAGCAACAGTTCCTCCTGGTCAGGCTGTTTTCATATTTGACTTCACTATTAAAATACCAGCACCTAACAGCAACTCTGTCTGCCTCTAAAAAGCATAAGACAAAAGCTAAGCTAGCATATCCAAAGTTTAGCAAGTGGTTGCTTTAGTTTCAGCTTACTCTATGGCTGGGATCTCTTGGCAGGACTAATATATCTTTCCACAGATCATATGAGGAGAATTAGTACCTTCTTCATGCTTGTAACCCAATGAAGTCTCACCTGTCAGCTATTATAAACTAAATATTATAAAAGAAAAGCATTAGCCTAATCAGTATACACCAGCATACATACTCTGACCCCAAGACCTCATTTAATAGGTCATCACCTAAACATGTAGGCAGGAATTGAGAACTACACTGTGCCAATTCCAACATGCACAAGTTTCCTGCCACCAGTCAGATCAGAAGCTCAGTTTTCTCAGCACAAAATCTCTTTCTCCCATGCTAGTAACTACCATTATGACCTCAACCCTCAAACTGGTTTTGAAACTCAGAAAGCAAAAAACTGAGTTCAAGCCATACTTCAGAAAAAAAACCCAAAACATGCCCTGCAATCTATTCCCTCTGTACTACAAGTTTAGAAATACTCTTATGTAAATCAGTGGTTAGTCTCTCTCAATGCTGCCTTTAGGCTTCAAACTTCAGTGAACGACAGCATCCATCAAGTGACACTTACCTCTACTTCCACAGACTGCATTGCTAAATCACATGGTGGTTTTAGTGCTTTTGGTCTTGTTGCATACCAGTAGGTCGTGAGAGCTGCAAAAGCACCGAAGCCCATCAGTGTATTTGTTGGAAGGGTGCGCACATACTGTCTGACATCTCCAAGTTCTGGCATTCGTAGGTGTCTAAACAACTCATGTGCTTGCATTGCAGTTCAGGGCGGTTGTCCTGATGCTGGAATCTGTTGATAGGAAAGAAAGTTACACACCAAGATTTAAAATCCCCTTTTGATTCACTGTAGTTGTGGGAGAGCGATGTATGCTTTGTCCTACTGGCTTCCCACTATCAAAATAATTTGATCTGCCACTAGGCAGGCAATACCTTTAGACTTCTGTGCTGCAATTAAACAAGCAAGCAACTACTGGTTCATACTCCAGAAAAACAGGTGGGGCTGATCAGAGGCAATTTCTTCAGGATTTTAAATATTGCTTTTGATAGACACTGCATTTCAAAAAAAAAACAGAGGTTTTGTTAAAGAACAGCATTTTACAAAGACAAAATAGTTATTTGTAGAGTAACTGTACTATAAGACTGTTTGAACAGTGTCAAACAGGGAAATCTGGGAGAACGAGGGCAGGGCTGTAAGATGTTAACTTGCCTCCATTAACATAACAGAGCATCCCAATCCTATAGTAGCATAGCAGGAGCAGGATTTTTGATCTCTTAAGTCAAATAAAATAAACTCTCTTCTCTACTCTCCTTTCAGTCATGGACAGAAACCTCACTAACAGTAAGCTGCTTTCAAAGCTGCTATCCTCCCATAGCTCCTCTATACTAGAAAGCTTCATATTGCTGGCATGGTGCTGGGAGAAATTTATCTCTGGTCATGAGGCAGACTAAAGCAGCGTCTAAGGAGGCCCAGGGCAGCAGCACGCAGCAATATAATCAAGCACAGGAAGCACATTTGATTTGTCACGTTCATCAAGCACAGGAAGCACATTTGATTCGTCACGTTCACACAGAAGGAAGAGCTGAAAGAGGCTGCTCTCTGACATGGATATTCCACAGCAATAACCAGCCGCGGAGAGAAAAAAAAAAATTGCAGTCAGCTCAGCTGGTGCTGTCTACAGCCAAGGTCTCCAGGGACATTTGTCACATGCCAAACCCACCAGCTCCTGCCCACTAGGTGAGAGGTGAGGAGCAGGCAGCGGGCCTGCCCGAGGCCAATGGCAACCCACCCCTGGTCACCCCACTGCCCGCCGAAGGGATGGAGCCTGCCCACCGTGCTCCGAGCCGCCTGGCACCAGCTCAGCCTCCTGCCACCCAGGGACAGCTGACAATGGCCGCCGTCGGGAAGAAACGCTTTCCTGCTTGCTTGAAGAGCCAAGGTGTGTTTATTTATATGGTTTAGGTCCAGGCATTTCCTATGGACAATAAAATTAAACAAGGGTCCTAAAGAATGTCAAAAATATAGCTAGAATACACTGTGTAATGATACACTGCTGCAGCATGGCAGCGTAGGAGATGCCAAAATCCAAACAGGCAGAATTGTATGCCTATTAGTTTTAAAACCAACCGTATCAGGCTAAAATTTCATATTTCTACAGGAAAATCTCTTGTTTACAGTCTGCCCTTGAAATCTTTACTGCTGCAATCAGTTATTCAACCAGGCAACAGAGAGTTGTCTAGTTCACAAAAAAAGTCTATCCAGTATTTGGACAAGGATTTGCTAGAGACAGCAAAAGAGCCATAAAATTAGTTCAAAGGGCCCAGGGTTTCACAATGTTAGCAGAAGGACATGCTGAAGTAAGGTCATGGATGGTGGCAGCGTCAGGATGGAATCAAGTTCCATCTCTGGAAGGGTCCCAGACCCATGGAGCCAGGCACTGTCCTCTCTCCCCACACACTTTTATCTTCTTTTATGGCATAGCCTCGGGGCAGAGGGCTGTATCACCCAGATACAAAGTGCAGGGCCACTATGGAAATGCCTTTTGGTTACTTGTACTGTGATACACACAGTGTACTCAAAATCCACAACACATCAGGCTGTAGTAGAGGAAGGTGGAGAACTGAATATATTAACAAGGAACCTCTTCATCTTCCCTCAGCATAACAAAAATAAAAAAAATAATCAATTACTGACTTAATAGTTAGGATTACCATACTGTTGCTTTTTATGCATCAAATCATGCCCATTAGCATTGCAGGCACAAAAACTACCTCTTAAGTTTTAATATATGCAGATGAACAGTAAGAGTAAAAAGTCATTCCAACAAGGAAGTCTTGGCTTACAAGTTAATTGTGTATATCATAGATACCCTGTTATGAAACTAGAAAGAGTGCGCTATAATGCATGTAAGGGTTGAGAGCAAGCTTAGCTCTTTCCTCCTCAAGCCCCACAGTAAGCACCTTTGACTTTTAAAACAACAGATACTTGCTTTCCTCTCTGCATTAGTCATGATGTGTCCTCCACACACACTGATTTAGAAATGCAATGTAATTAGAGAGCTACTCTTTCAAAAGGCTGTTGTGCCATTAAAGCTAACAAGAACTGAAGTAAACATGATCATTTCATTCACATAACAGTCCCTTTGTAGTCAAGAAGCTGCTATGATTTCAGCCTAGGTGAACACAAAAGAGATGCACACGGCTACTTTTCATTTCCCTGCCCAGCTGTTTGCAGAGCAGCCTGTAACATAAAACTTAACTTGCAGTGTAACTGCTCAAGAAATCAGTTAACGTAACGATACAGTTTACTGCTTAGGTTTGTATTGAGGGATGACATCTTTTTATTACAACTTCTGCCTCATCAGCACAAAAAACAAGGTTAAGACAGAGTTTTCTGTAAGACTAGGCAATTCCTAGCTTTAACACAGTCTGTTAAGTCATATCAATTCTTGTTTTCTGTATTTCAGACAAAGCCAGATGCAACAAGGAGAATAAATTCACATTCTTAACATATGCATCCAAATAGACACCATCAAGAAAAGGGGCTTCAATGCCTCCCAGTCTTCTTTGATCCATCTCAGTATTTACTTGGCTCATGCTGCAATCACATCAGACATTCAGGGTGTTTACCATGACCAAGGATGGCAGTTTAGAGCCTTTAGATTGAGATACAAAGATCTTTCCAGTGGAGCTAGGATCTAGCTTTCAGTCCTTTTCCTCAAGGAAGGACCCAGCTACGTCTGCTCACTGAAGACAAGCAAACTCAGGTCCTGCAATTGCTTCTCATCCAGACAGGATTTGGACCACAAGGAATGGTCTCAAACTCAGCCCCAGTGTAAGACAGAACATAGCACGTAGAAGTCATAGCTGGACACCCAAAGGAAAAAGATCCCAGTTTAGAGAAGTATGGGTCTGTTATACTCTGGTTGCTACATGTAGCAAAAAACTTGGAGCAGAATGGACAACGTTTGAGGTCAAAACCACTTTTTTCTCAATGCAACGAGTAGGCCTTGGTTGGTTTGAAAGTATAGAAACAATACCAGACAGATACAGAAAAGTGGTTTTAGTAACAGGGCAAAACTGCTTCAGGGGTAACTACCTGTCCTGGCCACCTCCACAGAAACAGCAGTTCCCAAAATCCAACCCATGAAAGCATTCCTCTGAACTCATTGGATCAGTTCGGTTAAGGAGTTCTGTACAGCTCAGACAAAACCAGCTCTCTGCTCACACGCACGCACCCCACAGCACCCAAGACTCATTCTTTACAGCAGAGCCAGTATCTCAAGGCAACGACCCAAGTTGGCAGGACTACGCCGTTCTTTGCTGCTCCTACTCTCGGCATACAATGGGCTATTTACAGCGGGCAGCAGCCTGCCTATTGTCTATCCATAGCCAGACATCGTTCGAGTGCAACAGAAGAGAACAGGAGAGCAGCCGTCAGCTTCTGTATTGCAAAGAAAACAACCCCAAGAACCAACGGCTTCTCTTCCTCTCTATCCTAATATTTAGACGAAGAGCATGCTAACACTGCGGTGGCCTGCCATAAAGGCAGGTCCGCCACATGGTGTAAAAGAAGTGGTTGTGCTATTTCTACAACCTTTTGCAGGCAGGAGAAAGCTACAAGACAAGTTGCCTATCTCTTATTATGAGCAATATGGCACTAAGATGTTTTCACTATGCTATGCTGGAACAGGGAATCAGCCACCCATATACCTTCGAGTTATCCTGACAGCTACTTGCCATTGCAGTTTGTTGTTTTCTTACAGTTACAGGTTATGCTGCACAGCTCCCACCAATCTCTGTTTTACTTAAGTCTTTCTCCAGTCATCCTTTCAAAAAGGAAGTGCAGAATCATGTTCTAGCTCTTTCACTGAATATAAAAGAGGGTGCAACTAATAGCTTTGGCTATTAACAAGAGAAATCCTTTTGTCTAAATAAAACACATAATCCTAATCTCAGAGTGTATTTACAACCAGCTTCAATTTGAGTCAGCCTAACCTGTCCCATATACATGCTCCCACAACTCTCCTCGTGCTGGCCAGGGACTCATCTGGTTGTGCAGTCACACTAGGGAGGTGATCTGGCAAACATCATTTTCCTGGGTTAGTTCTGACGTTAGTTCTCAGCTAGATCAACTCTCACCTGGACGACCAGATAGCCATTAGCTCCCAGAAGGAAACAAGACAGCACAGTCAGGGAGAAGGATGGACTGTTGTAATACTACGCCTTAAGCATCAACTCCAAATACTGCATGCAAGTCCTCCCAGGACTTTTTCCCCCTGCCCTGCAATCAAGGCACTAACTTGACTGAGGTCTTGCAACCACCTGTGACAGAGCCAAACTGTAACCAGCAAGGAAACCACAATCACCCTCAAGATACAGCAAAGGAGCATAGGTAACTGAGGCCTGAAGGAGAATCCTCAGTTTAAGCCTTGTATAACATGAATATGACAGTAAGATGCCTCCTGTGGTGCAGCCTGTCATGTCATGTATGGCACAACAGTCTCTCCTTAGCCACAAAGGACTCTCCTGAACAAACCAAGTACTGTTGAACTGTGTAATCCACTACTCTGCCCTTCACCATATTATATCTTAAGTGACCGTGAATCCTCCCCCCCCCCCCCCCCCCCCCCCCCCAATTAAAAAACTAAATATCTCATCTTACCTAGAATCACCCAGATTGCCCAGCTAGTCTCCAGAGCTATAAACCTTCCTTTTAAAGCAGTAACTGACAGATTCACTTTCCTGCAACAGTAAAGAGGGAGGAACTAAAAAGCTGTTAGTGAGGAACACATCCCATGCATGGAAAGGAACCAGCAAGTCCTTAATATTCACCCACACACACCTCCAAGCCCCCTTCAGCCCCTCAGTCTGGCATCATGCAGTGGTTCAGGTTGCCTCTGCTGGTTCAGTTTCTGTTCTTGCATTCGGGACAAAGCAGGACTGAAGGGAAGGAGCCCACAAGCTGGATTCAGCCCCGTTAGTCAGGCCACAGCAATTTTCTTCATTCATAAGCAGCAACTGAAGTCAAGACTCTCGCTGCAGCCTTTAAAGGAGCGCTACATCTGATACTGATGTGTCAAGGCTCTGTCCTCATCTACAAGGAAAGTCACAGCCCTGTCCTCAGACATTTGGCTGCAACTCTTGCAATCAAATGGAACAACACCTGGATTCTTGCCTCTTAATGATGTCCAAGAAGTAATCTGAGTGCTCACCAATGAGGTCACTGGAGTTTATTCAAGTTCAGGAGCTGAACCACATGACAAGAACCTGCTCAATGCCTTTTGTGCAATTACAGTCCTCCAGCAGGACTTGGCAACCCTGTATATTAAGGAAAACCAATACTTCCCACTAAAACCTTTGAGACAGTGATCGATTTAAGTTTTCTTTGATCCATGCCTATACACACACAACGTGTCACTAACAGTCTTACTGGTTTCTCATCTTCAAAGACCACAGAAAACACTTACAAATATCTATTTTGCAGCCTAAACTACCATCCGTTAGAATTGCATGCCTACAACTCTGATTTGCAAGTACGTCACGGCACTACTGTTAATTTAACCTCAATCTAAATACAGTTTAGATGAAAATCACCCTACAGAAGCAAATTGCTACAAATCAGCAGCTTTTTTGTGGCATTAACAGCTTGAATAGATCGTACCAACTTATTCATTGGAGAAGGTTATTATTCAGAAAGCCCAGTATGCAACATCAAGTTAACACAGGCTTCAAGTGCTCACCCGAGACTCTGCAAGAATGAGTTTCTTACTCATACTTTTATCACCTGAATTCTGGCAGAAGGCAGCCTGGGTCAGGCACACTAAGCCACATTGCATCACACTAGATAGTGTTTACATTCAGAAGGATGTTTTAAAAAAACATAACCCTTAACACTACGAGACTGGACAGATCAGTAAGTACTTCTGAGAGGCAAACTGGTTCACTGAGTGACTTCCCCACACCAGCATCAGAAGAAAGATGACAAACCAAGCAACCTCTTGATCTCAGGTACTAAGATATCCCTGTACTTCCTCTGAGTCAGCAATAGGAAGCATTTTCTTCTAGCTTTCCTAGGAAACTAATCCATCCTCACCAGGCTATTAATGCAGCCCAACCACAGAGGACAAGTCTTCAAAACAAGGCACATGCAGTATCAAACTAAAAAGCTTAGGAGTTCTGGGTTTAAGAACAATAATTCACACAAAAGACAGAAGTCCTTTTCTGCAAACGGGACATCATGCACTTCTGCTCTGAGCCTTAAACGGTCCAACTACAAAAACAAAAAACGTTTTTCCTCTAGATCTCTACAAAACCATGCAAGCTGTTTTCATTCAATTTTGGACAAATCACCAGTACTACAAAGGTTCAAATCCTAACCAAAAAGAATATTTTACTATCATATTTTACTCCTTGTAGATTAATAACTCCCAACATGAAAGGCAGCAAGAGAGTGCAGAAGCCTTGTGTCATCAAGTGTCCTTGTTTCAGGAGTCAAGCAGGATCTGCAGAAATGCAACGCCCCCCCATCTGCAGCCAGGGTTCAGCCTACCGCCTGTAAAGGTCAATGCTGTACAGCAGTGCTTCCCTAAGCCACACGGCATTGTAAACTCCCACGCAAAACCATTTACCGATGAACAAGCCATCTCCTCTCTTATTTGTGAGGATTTCTGGGGAATTACCACTGGTTATATTTAACATACTAAAATATCTAACATATCTGAACTTGTAATTTAGCACAGCAGGGAAGAAGGATATAGCAGGCAGTCTATTCATCAGACTACCAGAAGCCCAATTAATCAAGCAATGCATCCCCTTGGGCCAGAATCTCTCTCTCCCTCTCTGCTGCGCATTTGAAAAATTTTGTGCCATGAGCCTTTTTGAGTCTACCCATTTCAATCAACTGTATTACCAAGACTTAAAAACACAAAAACCTACCACTATCTTCTATTGCTCACATTTAGTTAAAGTGCTGTTTTCCTGGAGGGGAAAGAGAGAGAAGAAACCGTTTACTCTTCCCCACTGAAGATCAACACACCCAGGACTGAAAAGGTATAACCCACCTCTACCTCCTCCAAAAATGCCACGTGGTATTCCTTTCCAGTGGAGCGACAAGGTAGGAGAATCAGCTACAGAGATTTTACTCAAGAAACAAGAGAACCACTTAGCCAGATAACTATTTCAAAGTTGTCTTTCCTTCCATTTTGAATTACTGGGGGTTTTTTTCCCCTACCAATACCAACCTTGTACTTGCCCTTGTACTTGTAGCAAAAGGTTACTTGGGGGTTCACTTCTCAAGAACTGAAGACTTACTTCTAACCTCACGTTGGCTGATTTGTAGCTGTAAAACAGCATCTACCAAATTTAGAAGCTGCCTTTTAGATTCATTATAATCATGCAGTCCTCAGAACAGGCTAAGGCCGTTTGCTCAAGACCTTGAATTGAGTACACTACACACAACAGCTACTTGTAATTACAAGCTTTACATTTTCCCCATCAGCCATCATCAGACATTTTCATATTCCAATACAAGCAAGCTAGATATCCTTGGACTTTAAAGAACCAGGCAGTAACAGCATGGTCCCATGACAAACTTCATATTTCAGTTTTCGCATTATTAATACTGCTATTGTTGCAAGAGGAAAAGCAAGGTATTTTTCAGCAAACTCAGTGCCTTCTTACACTCAGAATTTCTTGATTCAAGAAACCTGATCCAAATCTCTTCAGCTGAGAAGTCTCAGCTTGTGAGTTTTAGAGCATGTTCCGAAGCAGAGGCAAATACAAACAGTCCTGAGCAGGCTCAGAAGACTGCACGGTTCCCTGTAAAGTAACGTGGATAAAAAAAATAATCTGTTAACACCACATGGAATAACTCTGTGGTCCAGGTACAGATATAGAACCATGGGGTTTTGATAGCAGTTGCTTTAGATGTCCTATCACAGGACCTGACCATCGTATCTCAGACTCTAACCCAAGCAAGGAATATGTTTAGATGGATTACTAGGTCCAAGACGATGTCTATAATACCCCAGACAGCTCAGAGACATGCCCTTTAGAAATTCAGAAGGCTTCAAGTGTTGCAATTCCTGTTCAACAGGAAAGAGAAATGTATGCATCTTAGAACAAAAGCACCATGTAACCAGGCTAAATCCCTGCACTGTAGCACTACAACTCCTACCTAACAGTAGAGATGAGGCCTTCAAAGTCAAAGTCACTCAACCTTCCATTTTAGGTCAGTTGGCTTCACGCTACATTTCCATGTGCGCTCTCAACTGCTTAAAAAAACCCCCAACCTGCCTCAAGTACGTGCTGCATTCATGCCCCTAAGAACAACCTACTTGAAGACAAGCTTCAGCAACTAACCATTAAACCCCTCAGGTTAACCCGCAGCTCTGCGCTCCCCAGCCTGCTACCTGCTGCTCGGCTCAGCGGCCGGGCAGCGCAGGGACCGGCTTCT
>NW_009625404.1:1730-2075 GCF_000690535.1 Cariama cristata | reverse complement strand
GGCCTCCTTGCCTCTGGTGCCAGGACCAGAAGGGGGTTCGGTGTTTGCAAGCCCTGCCCAGCAAAGCCCCGCGCACACCCAGACTGGCACACGTGCGTGGATGCACACTTATCCGCAGTCTGTTCTCCTTCACGTGCACGCATGGAAAAACAGCCTGCTGCTTTGCGAACGCCGACAGACACACAGCTCCTGAGTTGCGGCCCCGTCTCCTCTCCCACGCCTCCTACGTGTGCTGACACATCGGGAGAGCAACCCGTTCCCTCCTCCACCGTGCACGTGCACCGTCACGCACCCACACGCGTGTGTCTGCACGTACACCTTGACACCCTTCGCCGATCCCGACCT
>NW_009625404.1:0-1690 GCF_000690535.1 Cariama cristata | reverse complement strand
TGAACCACTAGGCAGTGAGGCTTGTCCAGCCCCTGGATCACCGCGTTCTTGAAGGAGCCGTCCAGCCGGGCCACGTTGATCTGCTTCTTGTTGGCGTCGTAGCTGGTCCAGAAGAGGTTTCTGGAAACCCAATCCACAGAGAGGCCGTGAGCATTGGGCAGGTCTGAAAGGGAGCGGAGAAAGGACACTTGTTAGTTGTGAGAACGGGGCCGGGACGATGCTCAGACGAAGGGCCGATCTCACGGAGCCGAAGCCTCTGGAGGGCTGGCAGCTCTGCCCCACTCTGGGACCCGACGGGAGCAGCCATGCGGGGCGATGCTCCTCCACACCCACCCGCAGAGACAACGGTCTCCACGCCGGTGCCATTGATGAAGGCTCTCTTGATGGTCTGGGTGCGGACATCAGACCAGTAAATGCGCTGCTCCAGGGCGTCGTAGTCCACCACCGTGACATTGTCGATGTCAGGCACCGTGAAGGAGATGATGTAGTTGTAGTAGGGGTTGTCGATGTCCACGCCTCGGATCTCCATCTGCCGCGCGTACAGCAGGAACTTCTTAAACTCTGGGGAGAAGGACGAGAGGGGCAGTTGTAGGACCTCGGTCTGGTCTGCAGAGCCGGCTCCGAAGCACCTGCTCATCCTCCCCGCCCCGGGGCAGCCTGGGCAGACCCCTACCATAGCAGGTCGTGTTGTCCTTGTCCAGCTTCATGAGGTGGGGGCAGGCACAGGACAACGTGCGGTTGTAGTTGATGAGGCAGAGGTGGGAACACGGCCCTTTGCCCCCGTTGGCTTCACAGGGATTAGGAGCTGCAAAAGGGATAAGACTCAGCGATGTCCCTGTTCCAGGGGACACCTACCCAGGAGGCCCCAGAGAGCTGCGGACCTCCCAGACCTTGCCTGCCCCGTTAAGGAGCTCTGACCCATCCACCTCATCACCCCAGGACACCTCTTTGCTGGGTGGTCAGGGCCATAGCAGAGACCCCCGGCTCCGCGGAGGGTGAGAAGGGGCAGTCAAGGGGGTGGGGGTGGCTCCCCCGCGATGCTTCAACCGGGGGTGGGCGCACACCGAGTGCCACGCCCCCCGATTCCCAGCGCCCCTGCCCACCGTGCTCCCCTCGCCCTGTCCCCGCCGCCTCCGCTTCCCCAGGCCTCACCCAGGGGCTGCCGAGAGGGGTGATACACCTGCAGGTCGAAAGGCTGCGTGTTGGTCCTCTGCACCACTGTCACGTTGTGCCCCGTCCACTTGTTGGCCTTGGCCAGCGTGTTGGTGCGCCAGTCGGTCCAGTAGACCTCACCCCCGTACAGGGTGACGGCGAAGGGATGCGATAGGTACTCGTGTCCCCGCAGCACCTCAATGTGCCCCGTCCCATCGTACAGGGCTGAGTAGATGGCGTCTGACCTGTGCCCGGCAGAGACAACGCGTGAGAGAGGGCAGACGGCTGGGCAAGGGGGACCAGGCACAGGCAAAGGCCAAGGCTTTAAACCAACAGCAGGTTCTAAGCGTCCGCCTCCTCTGCTCTGCTTGATGCTGCGGAAGAGGACAACCGCTGATTTACACCAGGGATCGGAGCCCGCGCAAAGGAGAAAACTCAGAGCAAAGGCTGGAACGCGTCGCAGACACAAACAGGCCCCACGGAGCAAAGGCTTTTGCTCCCAACCCAGCAGTCAAACGGCCAACGACACGGGAGCGAG
>NW_009625403.1:18036-20770 GCF_000690535.1 Cariama cristata | reverse complement strand
GGGGTTTTGGGAGCGCGGGACGTCGGCCCCCAGCCTGCGGTGGGTGGGTCGCTGGCCTCTGCTGCGGGTCAGGCTGAGCCCCAGCCGGCCCGCGGCCACCCCTACTTGCTCCCGGGCTCCCCGCCGTGCAGTGCTCGTGTGGCTATCACCCAAGTTCTTCTAGATCCTGCTCTAGCCCTTTCTCGTGCTTGCTCCCGCACCATGACATTTTAGCAAGCTTCATTCGTGCACAGATGTGATCAAGCAATGCGTGTCCTTGTAAGCGGAGATCAAGACTGTCCCACCAGTAAAAATGGTGTAAGAAAATCCAGGAAGCTCCTTCCCTCCCCACCTCTAAGTAGGCTTTTTGGGGGGGCTGCTCTTTTTCCCAGACAATTTTCCAAAGCATCCAACTGTCCTGTCACAATTTAAATCCTCGAGCAGTTGATGGTCTTTCCACTGACTTTAAAGAGCTGTGGATCAGGCCCTAAGTAAATAATGAGAATTTCTTCCACCTCAATTTATGTTTAATTTCCAAACTAAGCGGTTATGTCTTTCATCTTTATTCCTTATATTTTTTTCATGACTCTGCTTGTTATTTTAAGGAAGCAGTAATATATACAGCATCTATATACACAGAGTGCAATATATATATATATACACTCGCTGAAGTCCAGTGGATTGTCTTGGTGAAGGGATGAATATATGACTGTAAGAAACTCTTTAGAGTTCATCCAGAAGACATAGTTGCTCATTACGTTGTAGTCTGGATTCAGTCAAAGGTGTATTTAATAGTGGTTTAAGATTTTATTTTTTACCAGCGCAAATCATGATAAATGGTTTGGAAAAGATGCACATTCATAGAAAAGGAAAAAAAAAAAAAAGCCCTCCGTTAATACCCAGCTTTTGCTGCTTAAGCCTGCAAAAATTGGGAAATGTTAATATATGTTCAATAACTAGTTAAAGAATAAAGCCAATTATCTCATCTACCGACCAATGCAAAGTTGTTCCCAACTGTACATTTTCTAGTGCTCAGTCCCCAAACGAAGTGCTTTTAATTCCACTCTCGCGCATGTGTGTGTTTATGCGAGGGCCTTTCAGTACAAGATCACATAACACTAGAGATATTGGCTTCTCCCTTCCAGTTTCCAAATTAACTGTTGTCTGTGAATGATAGCATCACCGGCACGCTGTCTGTGAGCTGGTTTTGCTATGACATAAAGCGCTTTGCATCATACCGTGTGTTCTGTCAGGCACTAGCTTTCGTTCTCTTTTCTGAGCGGCGGCGGGATGGATCTGGCCTTCGGCATCGGCCCGGCTGCGCCCCACCGCCCCGCAGGGAGGGAAGTGGAGCCCCTCATTTGAAGGAACCTTCGCCGAGATAACGGCACCTCAACTTAACCTTAGTGATGTTAACTTTGAGCCTCGCAAGTGATCGACAGGCATCTCCAGAGGGGAATTTAGATTCTAGGTGCCACTCCCTGCTGCTTTTGGGGGTGAGGGGTGTAATGGGTACGTTGGTGCCTGTGGTTGGGTGGTGGTTTGGCAAGGTGGGCTTCGTCAGAATGTTGCGATGCTGAGAGGGGAACAGTAATGATTTCGGGGAAAAAAATAGGATCTAGCCATCATCTATGTACATGATTGTGGCCAAGGTGTATTTAGGGGACAAACATGAGAATTAGAAGGAGGACTATTAAAGTGATACGTAAAACCTTAAGTATACAGACCTGTTGGCTGTAACTTAATCCTTTCTTTCATTTCTGTACTAACCTTATTTTGGAATAAATTAGGGCAACTTGTTAGCCTTTCCCCTTCTTTAAATTACATGCTGAAGTGGTACGTGATGCTCTTTTTCAGAATGTTTGGGTTTGTTTTTTTTTTTTCCCCCAATTCATATGTGTATATATGTTAATAACATTTTATTGAGACCTGCCATGTATGTGTTTTCCTAGTGCTAGCAAAGCAAAAAAGGAGGACTGGAAAAGCTATGGGCCAGAGGATGCATGGAGAAATGAGCGTGGGAATATCTTCTTTGGATGTGAAATATGGGTCTCTGGGAGAGGAAGAGCAGGGAAAGGGGAATGCTGGCAAGTGTGCCGGCTCCCCAGAAAGTAGGAAGGACCGGAACGTAAGAACATGTAATGCTGCGGCTCCTGCAAAGAAATGGAGAGAAGGAGGGGTGAGGGACCATTCTTTCTCTTTATATTAGCTTTTAACGTGCGACCTGTAGTGTCTGTTCATATAACATCCTCTTCATACAGCTCCTAAGAATTCAAATTGGGTCACTTGGGGTTTATTTAAGAAAGGAACAAACCAAACCCAAAACAAACAAACACAAAAACAACAGAAGAAGCCCCAAACTTCCCAGATTGTGAGAGAAGCGTTTAACTTTCAGCAGAATCTAATGCATGGTTCGAAAGAAGGCACAGATGAACCCACCGCGACAAAAACCCCATGGAGCCGTTCTGAACCGGGGGTGCACAGCAGCCTCTCCCCTGCTGTGCCCCGGCGCAGAATCGGCCCGGGAAGGAACTTTGGTCAGTTCCAGGCTGCGACTTGATTTCAAAATTAAACCAAATTAACAGACAACTCTGCTCAAGTGCCCAATGTTTCAATGTTACTCTTCAGATGTCACCATAGTCTTTCTACGGATAAGGCTTCGCAGCTTTGATGTTCACTTGAAAATGGTAACGAGTTGGTAGCTTCAGGTTATGTATGAATGGGAAATGGTGTTGTTGCTTATACAGCAGCTACC
>NW_009625403.1:7406-18005 GCF_000690535.1 Cariama cristata | reverse complement strand
GCCTGCTGAAATACAGCGTTATTTATATGCGGCTCTTGCTGCAGGCCGCAAGCGTGCTTTTGGAATAGTTCTTGCTCTGTGGTTTAGATGGGTTGCAGTATTTGCATCTCTACTGAGAGCACTCTGCTTAAATATCTGGTATAGCCGTCCGGTGAACACGTTCTCCACATTGTGCTGGGACGTTCTGGCTATAACCACACAAACAATTCTTTATGCCAAATAATTGAAAGTGACCGTGGACAGTGACTTAGTGGGAACATCCAGGCATCTGGGTCGAACAGCAAAAGAATTTAGTTGATCTGCTTCAATGCAGAATATTTGTTAACCACCTACTTTTGTCGTTTCTGTCGTAAACCCAGAAGCTGGTGTTGCCTTCGAACTCAGTATGTGTACGTCCATCGCTGATTAGCTGGTGAAAGTAACTGCAGACACTCTAGAGCGATTATTTATTTGACATCCTTCTATCTGAGCACATAGTCTGTAACTTACTTTTTTAGACAACGGAGACATAAATGTTAGAAATCATGCCCTACAATGTCCATTTCTTTCATTAAGTATAAAAGATAACCCAGACAACAGTTTTTGCTGTGGAGGTAACTGTGAACACGACAAGTATTTAAATCTGATCAGATGGTTCCCATCCTTGTGAGTTAAATTATTAAAATACAAGATACAAACAGCATTTGCTGCTGTAACAAGGAGTCTGAGTGGGGTTTTATGTGTTATTTTAACACTGAAGAACTGCTGAGGAGTCGAGGTAACATTGGAAAGTATCCGAAGTCTGTAGGATAGCAAAATAGCAAAGGCTAATTTGTTCTGCCCCAACAAAAACACTTCTGGTTTTCTGGAACACCCAGCAGTAGTTGCACAAAATGAATTTGGCTGATGGGCAGGGCCACTACTTAAATACTTTTATTTGAACTGTTACTCAGCGCGCAGGTCGCTGCGTGTAACTCGGGTATGGGCCGGTAAACAAGACTTCACAATTCTTTTTTGCTCTGTCTTGTGTACAAATTCCTTTGCCCCAAATAATGTCCGAGATGATACATGCCAAGGTAAGCAACCAGTGAGAGCAGGATGACGACGGTAAGCCAACTCTTACTCATGTACAGCCTCGTCAAGCTGAGCTGCAGCTCTATAGCCTTTCTGTACCGTGTACCGAAGGTGAAATGTCAGGTGGCTATGTTACTGGCAGGGACGAGTTTTTGAGCTAAAACCCCGGCCATGGCAATACCTTCAGAGAAACCTGTAGGCATTTCCAAATAAGAAACCTGATGTTCAGGTGCCTTTGCCCTAAGATGTGTAGGATTTTTTAAATTCATGACAGTATTCCTCAGAGCTAATCTGACCAAATCCAGAGACTTGGCACTTGGCTTTGCTTCTCTAAAGATAAAATGCATCTTAATTTTATTTTTTTTTAAAGGAAGAGTGGGTAGGGAGGATACTCCTCTTCCCTTTTCTTCCGATGCACTAAGAAAAGGATGCGGGAGAGGGGAGGGTGATGAGAACTGAAGGCAGAGAGCTGGTTCTGTGCTGCACGGCAGTACTACGCAGTGGCCCTGCTCCAAGGTGGACGAGGCTGTTGTAGCCAGGGTGACTGTTTGTAGGCACTGGGTCTGCCTTACCACGGGTACCGGAAAGAGATAAAGCAATAGGGGGACAGGAAAAAACAGGCTCATAGCAAATGCTGCCTTGAGATCCCCCTTTTTGGCTATTTTCACTCCTGTAGGTGAGGAAAACAGCAAAGTATTCAAACGCTAGTGCTCTCATCCAGGTATTTGCTTTATATTCAGAATTTCTTACGTTAACTAATTTGAAACGCCTGTGGCCAGCTTTCCAGGGGCACTGAGCCCTCATGGCTACTGCGGGAATCGTTCAGTGCTGATTTTCAGAATCTATATATTTAAGTCCAACTTTTCACAGTACTGCGTACGTTAAGATGGTTTCACAAATTTATGACTGCTCCTGATCTGAATTTTTGGTTCCTCTATGAGGATGAAAATACCAGTAATCTCATGGGTCTTAATAGTAAGGTGGTGTGAAAATAAATCTGCAAAGCACTCCATTAAACTGGATGGGAGGGAGAAAGGTGGAAGTGAGTATAAAACCATGAAGTTCATAGCTTTATATTCAAAGCAGGGCTTGGATAATGTGCCTCTGTGTAATACCTAAACATGCAATGAATGCAGAAGACATAAAAAAATGCGGTATTATGATTTCATCAAATAAGACAGAAGTCCTGTCGAAAATCTAATGTAGGGTCATAGAATTAAAGCTGGATAAAAGTGCATTTGCACAAAGAGGCAACTGATGTGGGTAGGTTGCATGAATTTGGGCAATATTATTCTGGCATTTCCAAACTCAATCTATCAGCCTTAATATTTGTTATGCATCCTCCGGGGGATATGAGTTATACAATGTTTTCTCATTTCGCTCAAAGTGTTGTGAAGAGTTTTGCTTTTAAGGATAGCAGCTTGAATGTCTAGATTCAGGAAAGTAAGAGTGCTTTCAAGCAGAAGCTGGTATCTGTGATAAGAACCCCGCCGTTCCCTGGCAACCTTTGTGATTATAATGAACTATTTTGCAGTTCTGTCACAGATTCTCCAACACCCAAATGCATAAAAATCTTTGTCGACGTTGAAATGTATTTTTAACGCTCGTGGAACAAATCTATAGACCTTTGAAATATTTAACCATGCCTGTATTGTAGTAGGCCAAAAATTCAGAAGGTGCTGTCTGGATCCCTTAAATTCCACTTTGGCACAGAGTAGGTGCTGAATCTGAGAGATTTGATACTAACAAGGAATAAACAGCAGAGTCTAAATCAGGAAAGCCTCTGAGTTCCTCCAAAAGTCACCTCCAACCACATTCTATCTCCATTTGGAAGCGGGGTCCTCCCAACCCCTCCTCCTTCCGTGTCTTTTTTCCTACGGAGAGAAAACCTACACACAGAATCCGGACGACAGCTACATTGTCTTCCTTCCAGGCTTCTCTTTAGGATGGACGGGGGCACCTTACCCTCCTCACCCCTGCACTAGTCTGGGCAGAGCCAACGTGTCTGTGTCTGGGGCGGCTCTTGGGAAGGAAATACAGGAGATTTGGTTGGTTGGTTTGTTTCTTATTTGCCGGAACGAATGGCTGACAGTCAGTGTGGGCAGGGCAGGTGCGTTGTTCGTTCTTTGTATTCCTGTAGCATCTCTAAATTCTAAATATCAGCCATGAGCTGAAGGTGTGTGTTGGTCTGTAGGCACCGTGAAAAAGGATACTGTGTAAAACTACACCACTTGAGCAATAAATATAGTATGATCTCGTAAACGATGTGGGTTCTTTGAGGTTGCACATTTGAGGGTGCTGCCTAAACTCTTCACCATAGAAATTGTGGCAATTTCTTTTGTCATCTTATAAATACCGTATCTGCATAGAGAAAAGATTGAATTGCTCTGAAACGCGCATGCAGTGCTTTCCTGGCTGTGGTTTTGGCACGTGGTATGGGAAGGAAGTATAATGCTACACTTCTCTTGGTCCTGTCTCCTAGTGAAGTCAATATAAAGCTTTTATTGATTCCAGTGCCTCAGGAATCAGAGTTTTCAAAATTTAGCTTCAGAAAGTTAAACATGTACTCTTACAAATAAAGCTTAGAGGACTGTGGATAGTAGTACCTGTGTAAATCCAGACTGTGTTTCACCTCTTTCACTTTCATTTCCACGCACACAGGGAACGCCCTTTTAAATTTGCCAGTATCACTTCACCTTCCCATAAACACTGGT
Organism: Cariama cristata; assembly: GCF_000690535.1. Taxonomy (NCBI): domain Eukaryota; kingdom Metazoa; phylum Chordata; class Aves; order Cariamiformes; family Cariamidae; genus Cariama; species Cariama cristata. The sequence goes on along the minus strand of NW_009625403.1, from coordinate 14,238 downwards.
TTCCTTGTGAGAGCAATTAACGGAAGTGAGATTACACTGCAGCATCTTAGGTGGTGAAGAGATAAGAAGAAAGCTGCAAGACAGATGTGTTAATATCATTCCTGAAGCAGAATGAAAATCTCAACTTCAGCAACGTCAACAAAAAAAAATGTGTTTCTTTTCAGATTTAATTTCCATGAGAAACTATGTTAAATGCAAACCTTCCAGTGCAATGTCCTTCCATTTTTTGCATTTTTACTACCTAGAGATCAAACAGTTTGACACAGCAAAAATTCTCGTGAGTTAGGAAGAAATGCTGATTGGTTTGTTGGCTGGTGGCCGGGGGAATGTTATGACCGAGTAATTATGTGTTCTGGACAGATGTATTAACCAGGCTTCGAGCTGGAGCCACTGGATATTATTTTAGTCATAAGACTGGAGGAACTGAATCGTTTTCAAAGAGCTGGCTGGCTGACACTGCTTTAGTGATGCCTGTTCCAATGATTCTTTGGCAACAACTTCCAACGCTGCACTTATGACACAGTAAACAAAAACTACATTAAAGGTTTGTTTTTTAATCATAAAGACATTGAACATTTCCACTGAGCCTTTTTTTGCTATTTATCAAGAAGCACTGACGGCTATTGTAAAGCTTCCATCCTCGTTTCTCTTACCAAAGAAGGGGAGCTGTTTAGCAAAACTGATTTAGATCTGGTGATAGGAAGAATGCTTCGGAATTTAAGGTTTTTATCAATTCACTGACTACTTTATCGCTAAACCTGCTGTGTCGTATTTGTTTATTCACTCACTTTGCGAGGTAAGAAAGAATGGGGGGTTTTCCGACTGACAAGAAGAACGAGGGAGGTTTTCATTGTCAGCTTCAAGCTGAGAGAGGGTGAGATTTCTGCTGTTCTGGTAAGTAATAACATTCTTTTGCAAGGTCCTGGAATATTATGTTGATAGGTGCAGAAAGAATTTGGAAGGGAAAAGAAATCTGTATTAAATGCAGTCTTCACTGAAAAAAAAATAAATAACTTCTACATGGGAAATGGCGTAATGTGTGCATATATGAATATTTAATCTGTTTTAAATGTGATACTTGAGACATTTCAGTGGGCTTTGTCACCTGATAACCAGGCATTAGTGAGGCCTTTGAGCTTTGAAGAAAAGTAGTTTTATTAATTTTTAAGCCACTTTATTCTTGCCACTAATTTGCAAATGCACATTGCCGAGGCTGGGGGGTTTTGAGGGGAGGTGTTTTGGGGTTTTTTTTGTGTAGTTCTAACCTGACTTCATCACTGGTCCTTTCCTGAGGACACAACATAGAACAGGAGCAGCCCTTCACAACGAAGCGGGACAGAGTCCGTTGTTTTGATTTCTCTCTGCAGTGATGGATGATGAATGCAAACGCTTCTGCAAGGGCGTTCTGAGCATCGCCCCGGAGGTGCGATGTCAAGGGAAGCATAGCAAACAAGCCAAAGTTTCCCTTTCTTGGAACCAAAAGGGATTTAAATGAAGGCGGCTTTTTTCTGCCCTCAGATTCTGAGGAAGCAGTATGTGACTGGGAAAATGTCGATACGTACCTGGAGCCCTGGCAGCAGCTGGTTGTAGGAGTCTGGAGAAGAAGTTTTAATTTTAGGTCTCCTACTTGCTCGTTTGACCGTGGTAAATGGCAGGCTCCCTGTGCTCCGGGTTCACCTTTTGTAAAAGGCGAGTGATAAAGTGTTGGGGCTGACAACAGCTGCCGTGGTGCTAAATGTCTGAGGCTTGTGCTTTGTTTGGTTTGGGCGTGCTAGGAAGAAATGAATAGTAAGGACCGATGAGAGAAGGAGCATGCTACGGCAAAATGCAGAAGAGGAAGATCAAAACTCTTCTTTCAGAACTATGCAGGGTTAAATTCTCCTGTTCCCCGGTGGCCCGTGGTGTCTTTTGACAGTTCCGTGTATGTTAGAGTGCCTTGTAATCTGTAGACCCTGACCAGTTCCGAAGGAGCGTGTTTGTCTTCCACCCAGCTCCCGTCGGCGAACGAGGGGTTTGGCTGCAAACTGCCTCCCCGTGCGCTTCAGCTGCCAAACCTCCAGAGCCAGCTTGCTAAGAGAGTGAACAAGGGAAAAGTGAGACCCTGATCATGTTTTTGTTCTCCTTCTTTACCAGGGTAGGCCCATGTTTAGGAAAAGCATAATGTTTCTCTCTGAAAGAGGAAAAGAAAGGGAAAGGTCTACTAATTGGGCTCCTGTACAAATGTTTGGTTTAAAACTGCTTTTTTTTTAAAACTGCTATTTTTAATAGACTGTAACTTGTTGCCAGTGCAACATCAAATATTGCAAAGTTCTATATATTTCCTGGCCTGACGGAAACTTAGCAAAGAGCAGACAAACAGATGCTTCTCTAACAGGGAACCTCTGAAGGAAGAACCAAGAGACACCTGCGTGCTTCTGTTTCATTGCCAGGTCAGTAATGAACTTGGTCACTGCTCTGCTTTGGGTCCTTCAAGATTCTTTCTGGTCCTGAGAAGACTTGAAAGGCCGTAATTTATTTTTTTTTTTTTTTTCCAGAATCATGGAAGGGAATCAGAAAATCATACACTTAATTTCCTAAATAAGGCTTCGTGCTCTACATCTTTGTGTGCATCCGGGTATGTACATCTGTCTGGGTGTCTGCATAAATGTCTCCATTATAACCTGAGAGCCATTCAGTGGAAGACTAACAGACAAAAATTAAAGCCCCAAGTGGCACTTCTAAATTTGTTCCAAACTCTTGGTGGATCTAGGAGTTTTGCTGAGACAAGCTCTAAAAAAGTCTTCAAGAGCTGCCTTCTTCAGTGGGCCAAATCCAAAGCGCCCCATGCCAATGGGAGACTCTCCTTTTGCATTTGTCTGGTCTGGAATGGGCCTAATGGATCCAACAGGTCGATGGGATGAGACGCTAAGTGATTGCATGTACATAAATTAAATCCTGCTGTCGTACATTTCTAGATTATGCTCATTTAAATCCCCAGAACACATACAAGTACTCAACAGTCATTAGTTCCTTATCCACCATAACGAGCTTAAATTTTGAGCTGATGGCCTTAGAAGATTTATGCAAGTTTCTTCTTTTCCTTAATTGGAAAAATTTGGTTGGTTTTTTTTTTAAAAAAAAAAAAAAAATCCTTCTGGTTTAGTCATGATTTCTTTTCTCGTACTTAGATCCAAGTTGTTAACGCTAAAGTATACAGCCCAGACACTGAAGTCTCATGAGGCAAATACGCTAATGGTTTATAGATTGCAATAGCTATTATCCTATTTACTCTGGGAACAAGCTACGAGACGTAAAAAATGAACAGTGTAATGAATAAATCTACAGTAACCTAGACCAAAAGTTGTTTTCTAAAGATGAAAAGTGGAAGGTCATGGGACTTCAGGCTGGCATTCTTTTAATAAAGTGTGCTGACAATTGTGTCAGGCAACTACAATCCTTAGACTACAACTATACAAATTGCTGTAAATGGAAATAAACAGTGGTGCTCAGGGGAACTGGCTTAGCTTACGCAGAGCAAAAGAACCCACTGAGAGTAGAAATGAAGATCATAACTTTTTTTCCTTCAGTTAATTTCTTAAAAGTGTGTATATACTACTAAATCTATGAAATCAAAATTAGAAATATATTCTGCATTGGATATATGGGTGCCCATTTAGAAATGGGATGGACAAATGCCCTCAAGCATCGGGACCAGCAATCCAGGATTTTTGTGATTTCTGAATGGTAAATGGTCTACCGGTATAATCCTGAGAGCTGGGAACCAACGGCATATTTAGAGAGCCATCACCGAAAAGTGACATTTTGTTTCTTCTTCGGTATTTGGAAATCAGTGGGAGGTAGGAGCTGCTACCTCGAAAGAAATGAAATCCTGCCTATCTGCAGATTGGTGCGTTCTTTCCCCCTTCAGTCACAGCAACTCTTGGATCCTGGCAGGCTTAGAATTTTGGTTTAAAAAAAAAAAGAAATGCAACATTCGATCCCATCCTTAAAAGCCCGAGCGTTTCCACCTCGTGCACAGTCCGCAGCCGCAGCGAAGTGCTGCCTCTGCTTGCCAAGCTGGGTGCGCGGCTGGAACACGCGGGCCCGTTGGGCGCTTGGCTGCTGGGTTGGGTTTGGGTGGTCAGGTTAGGGGTCTGACCTCGGGGCTGATTGGCTTTGCCCTGCTCGATTGGGATTGGGAGCGCTTCATTTTTGTGCTGGATATAGGTTTTTAAATTATTTTTTTTTTTTGAGTGCAAGAACAACGAGGAGGATTATGCTGCTTTTAAACACATACACAACAGGGGCAGAGTCTGATTTACAATTTCTGGGAGTATATACTGAGAATAAATCCATTATCAACATGGTGCTACGTGGGCACTATAGTTCTACTTAGGAGGCCACTACGCAAGCGTTTCTGTTTCCTTACAAGCTAGACCGCTTTGGTACTGGCAAGTCTCCTGATGCAAATATGTTATGGATACAAAGGAAAGCAAACTATGAATGAAGAAATTTTGTTTTGTTTTCAAAATGAAGGAAAAAAACCCCAACAAACAAATCCTGCTGCTAGTGGGTTAGAGATGAGGATGTTTACAGGATAATTTGAGCGGGGACTAAAACAAAAGGACCATTTTCATCCTTTCTGATTAATAGATGTTTGTACAGCACCATGAAGATGAGAGGCATGTTAAGTGTTATTAATTAATACTCTTTCAAGGTATTTATAATATTTGTGTATTTATGACAACAAAGATATTTCAATATAAAAGCAAATTGTCCCAGAGAAAATGCCAAGCTTTTGATCTGCTTATACATCACATCACTGCAAACCTTTTCCTTTCAACCTAGAGTTACGTTCAAAAGCAGAAAGATATACAGCTGACGTTTCAAGCTGAACGACACTACGATAAACTAGGGTTTTTCCAGAAGATAAAATACATCATAAATCGGTGTAACACTTACCTCATTTTAAATATTACTGTCTCCTTTTATCAGGTAACACTATATAACCTCCCCTTACCTCCTTTCTGCCCATATTTTATTTGGTATATTAATTCTGAACAATGATCACAACCAGAATTTTTTTTTTAATTAAAATCAAATATATGGCTTTGGAGGCTTAGGTTATCTGATAAAAAATATTTTAATTAAAAAGATACCAACTCATTTGATTCCCTGATGAATTGATAATAATTGAAACGTACAGTGTTAATTTTAATCTCCGGCCAGTTGTTTAAAGAAATAATTCTTATCTTCCTTCGAAGTCAAAAATAAATAAGTAAAAAGAAATCCCTTAAGGGGAAGAGGAATCTCTGGCCCAACGGGCTCTTCTATTGCAGATTGTGAAAATAAATAAATAAATAAAATCACCCATTGTTAGGAAGACCTTATTACATTTGCTTATAAGGTTATTTTATTTTATTCTGTTTTGTTTTTCTAAGGTTAAGGAAATACTTGTCTGACTACAGTAGCTGAGTCGTTTCTCCCCTCCTGGCACCCTGCAGGAACGCTCTGTCTCTCACAACCGTCCTTGCTGTACAACACACGGGCTCTGTTGTGATCAGGGTCCCCGCTCATGGGAACCAACCTTCCCTGAAGTGGGGGCTCCCCGGGCCGGCCCCGAGGAGCGTGCGTGTAACGAGGAGACGTTTCGAACCCAGAAAACCACTTGTACGTCGGGAATCGGCCCCGTTAGAGGAATGCTGTTTGAGGGGAGGGTAGGAAATAACATTCTACCACTTCAAGAACAAATCAAGAGCATACGAAACCAGGAGAGAGAAAGGAAATGTTGATTTATTTTTTTTTTTCAATTTATTAATACTGTAAACCACTGTCAGAACAACTTCTTTTTCAGGTATTTTTGAGAATCTGAGTCAAACTTCTGTTAGAAAACTGATGTCAGTACAAGCTTTTTAAGATGGATCAGAAGTTGAGGAGTGGTTAATTATTATTTTTAATGGAGACCTGGTGTAACTTGAATTTGAAAATTGAGACTGAAACGAAAGTATAGATCTTGAGCGGCAGTTACTGCACAATAGTTTCTATATCAGAAAAGATGGAAGGAGGTTTTTTTCCCCCTTTTGAGATTGTTGTACTTAATTAGATATTAATTCCAGGTGGGATGTCACCTGGAATTCTTTCATTTAGAATGATTGATTTTTAAGATCTAATCCATTTTTATAAATCACTGTATGAGCTTGTCTCCCTTCAGAACAGTGATTTAATTCTATTGTGACTATTCTGACCTTAAATATTAAGCAAGCATGGGATACTCAGTAAAAACTATTATGGAATACTCCTCTGAACTAAAAAAAACCCAATCGATTTACTTTTTTACAGAAATTTGAGATGTCTTTATTTTCCAAATCTGATGATGATCAATCAAAATCAACTGAATTCAAATAAACTATCCTGTTTTGTTTTGTTTGGTTTTTTTCCCCTAACAATTTAGGTCAATTTACACACGCACTGCCTCTAAACCACTGATAAAATAAAAGGCCTGGAAGCGGGGAGAAGCCGTGTGTGCCACTGAATACTCCCTAAGAGTCAAAACTGTTCCCGTGCTACCCGCAGAAAAAAGAGCAGCGACTATGCCCGGTAGCGGAGCAAGTGCCCTGAAAGGGTGTGTTATTCCCTCCCTGGAACGTGCCTGGTGCCTAAGCAAACCCCGTCTTCAGACAGCTTAACGAGAGCCGCCGCGTTCAGCAGTGCAGGACACTTTCCGCTGGCGTTAGCAGGAATTCTTGTCCAGGCTTCTCTAGGCGGGGTAAATAAGATCCTGAGAGTCCAACCGTAGGCATATTCCTTTAATGTAATACACCTCATATACCTTCCGTTCAGCAGCCTTATCCTG
>NW_009625403.1:0-7373 GCF_000690535.1 Cariama cristata | reverse complement strand
CCAGATCTTGCAAATATTCCCAGAGTCAAGCTTATTCTTGGGAGTTCTGTAGACTGTGCCTAAGCATTTTCTTGTGTGTCAGTTTTCACTTTGCACACACTGTTTTGCCTTGATCCTACCGTAGCGGAAGGGTGAGGATTTATTTATGCATACTCTTTATTATTTTATATGCTATTTCTGCAAAAGTTTCATAAGTTCTAATAAGAGTTGCCATTTTAAATATTTCCTGAATGAGTAAGGGTGTTTCGGGTACGAGAGAGGATGAAACTTGAATTTGTAAATCAATGAAACCAGAATTTTAGAAACAGGTAGGTAACTGATTTTAATTCTTTGAAGTTAAATTACAAAATGTTGGTGTCTGAAGTGGTGTCGCTATTTTCTCACCATTTACTGTTATAACTTGACATTTTTGCCTTCCTTATATCTACCTAATTACCATTAGGTAACCGTAATAACAGAATTAAGGAGGCACTCTGGATAGAAGTTTTAAATCAACACTAGTCCTTGGTGAGTAGCATTCTCTCCTCAGGGTAAAATGCATTTGTTATCGGCTCCTCAATAACATATTCAGTTGGGGTTTTTTTTGGTCTTTTCTAGCTCTGTAGTGGGGAAAAATAAAGGAAAGTCAGTGTACAAAGCTCACCTCCACTGGGTCAACTGCATGGTTTAGAAACAGGTTCGTGGCAACCAGACATCCAATGGCTTTTCCTTGACTTTCATCTCGTGTCTATACTCTTTGCTCCATAAGACAACAGGAACGGGCAATACGAAGAAATGTGGGCCACTTAAAAGTTATGTCAGCCTGTGGTTTTCTTGAGTATGGCTTAAAACAACGTATTTCTTCTCCCCTCTGTTTTTTTTGCTTTTTAATGAATCAATCTTTTATTATCTCCCTTCACAGAAGGACAACATTTGTTTCTTTATTTTGTATATGATGTTACTACAATAGATAACAGGATATTGCAGTCTTCGTGATGATTTAGAACCAAGGGGGGGGGTGTCTTTCTTTTTCCTTTTTTTTTACGTGCTCTTTCTTTACCTCCTTTGCTTTTGGTTTTGCTTGTGTTGGATTGACCTGCACATGTGCTGTAGGCAGTCTTCTGGCGTACATGCAGGCACGCAGATGTGGTGCGTATACCGACAGGACCCACCCCGCGAGCCTGCATGCATTTTTTTTCATTCCTGCAAATAAAACTGCCCTCTCCTTCGAAAACGTGGCTTATCGGCACGTCTCGCTACAAACAAAACAAAAAACCCCCACCCAACCCCAAATTCAGCGTATCCCGAGAGAGGAACACTCAAAAGCAGAGCTGATATCTGGGAGAGAGGTCTGTGGTTGTGACTGCTTTTAGCTTCCCGTTTCGCTCCAGGAGAAATCCCAGTGCGGCGCGGGGTGGTCTTTCAGCTTTGGAAAACAGCCCCCGCATCGCAGAGACTGCGCCCTGAACACGTGCTTACTGCATGTCTTGATGATGGATCGATACCTCTTGTTAAGAGTATTTTTGGTTTTCTTGACGATACAGAAGCAGTAATCATTGTACGGACCACAGAAAAACAATATTTCTAAAAATTGACATATCAAGCAGCTAAAATGTCAGTGGAACAGCCTGCTAAATGAGTACCTTAAATTGCTTATTCTTCATTTTTGTAAATCATTTTCTCGTTCTGGAAAAAAAATCTTCACAAAATTTCGGAGGAAAATCACATGAGTTCCTTTGAGATGACATTTATTATTCTGGTTACACGTAGAGCAAAACTGTAAACTCATGAAGTTATGTCCACTTACATATTTTGTTCAGAAATTAGTTGTGTTAATGAAATAGTCTTTTTTTTTTGAAGCAGAAATGAAGGAAATAATTCTTAAACATCACAAACGTTGCCACCAAACTTTGCATTTTATAAGCTTCTTTATCATTCTTCAAATAACTTTATTCCCTCAACAGAGAAAAAAGATCCAACTTCTAACTGTGCTTTACTGCTGAAGGTAGGAAAATTTGTTAAAAAGGAAGTATAGGATCAATTTACTGTTAAATGTATTACAGAAGTGAAATGTTAAAACGCTGCAATGGTATGTTGGAAGCATTTAATTTTGATAGGCATGATGTATAGCTAGGGAAGCAAATGTACTCAAATAATTATGCTGCCTTTGAAAGACTAGGCAATTTAAAAGTAGATTATCCAATGAGGCCGAAGGAGCAGTTGTCAAATTTTCAGGAAGCAATTAAACAAGCAGAGGGTCTCTCTTTTTTACTGGCCCTTTCTGGGTTGCATAGAGATTATGAAGAGAGACAAGAAAAATGACAGAGCAGGCTAAACAGCACAGCAAACTCCCCTTGAAGAAAGCTGGTTTGGTTTTTTTCTTCCCCTTAGCAGCTTTCTGACTTGCAAAGAAGCTAGGTAACATTTTGCAATATTTTGGGAGCAGGTATCTGAGAAAATGTGCTCTTTGGAGAAGCAACAGACAGCATGGACATTTTAAGGTTTTTTAACAGTTGGCCTTTTTTTTAATTTTTTTTTTTATTTTTTTTAGGGCTTTTGTTTAGACCTTGGCTTTTCTGGTCAGCTGCCATCTGGCACTCTGCCTTTTCTTTCCAAAAGCAGGGCCACGATTGTTTCTCCAGCTGCTGGCGGTGTGGCCTGAGCCTTCGCACAGCTCCACGCCGCTCACGTCCGGATCCTCCTCCGGCACACGCAGCCCGGCCTCGCAACGCTCTGGGTTTTTCAGTTGGCACGCTGCAACGCGTAGTAGCTGCCTCTGGGTTTCTCGGTGAGTTTACGTCAGGTAATGAGCAGCTGTTTGCTTGAGTCTTGGTTCAGCTAAGGAATTTTGGTGCCTGCCCCTTGGAAGAGAGAGCAAGGGTCTGGTGCGGGGATGCAGTCCGGCGATCAAAAAACTGCCCTGGGCCAGCGGCAATATGGAGGGCAGGGCTGTGTCTTTAACCCCACCTATTTCCGCTTGCCTTGCTTAGGGATGGACAAAACTGCTCCATTTTGAATGATCTGTAAGCCAAAATACTCCATGGAGAGGCAAGGTAACTCTATGCATCCTTTGGCTTCCACTCCGTTTCTTAAACTTCTTGTAAATACTGAAATTGTGGGTTTTCCTTCCAAAAACCCAAAAGTATTCTAGCCCTTTCAGGTTTTAAAAGGCACTGAGTCTCTATCTTCCATTTCCTTGGTGTCTGACTAAGCTGAGCAAAACCACCACAACCGTGTGCAGTTCTTTTTTGTTTAGAGTAAATATAATCGCAGTTGATAAGGAACTTGATCCAACGGATACCAGAAGGTATTGTGAGAAGATGTCTTTTGGATGAGGCAGCTCGGGGAATTGCTGCAGAGAAATGCATTCTTTCTGGGTCCTGGGTGGGCTCAGGGTTTAGCTGTGATTATTCAGAGCCAAATTCGAGGTACACGGGAAACTTTAGAACCAGCAAGTACACAGTTATGGAATTTAAGTAATATGGATGCAAATTGAAAGCAGAGTTAAATATGTGAGTCCAAAACTGTGGTTCATAAACCTTAACGCTTTTATCGTGCTTAATCCATAGTTGTGGCTTTTAGTTTTTTTCCCCATAGGCAAGTTGCAGCAGTCATAAACAAATCACGCAAAATCTAGTGGATTTTGTAAGTTCTTATGCAACCATCCTAGGAATCAGCCCTGGAGTATCCAGGTAGCAAGTGCTGTATCAAATCAAGAGGTTTCCTGACTTCAGGAAGATGAGATAAATGCTAATTTATCGACAGTACATGTTCTGGAGCATCTCTAACAGTACAACGTACTCCGACACTTCATTGCAGGAAAAGAAACGCTCAGTAGTTTGTTCTGGTCTGCACTGCCGTGCCAGGGTCCTCCAGGAGTTGGGGTAACATGGCAAGGTCAAGCTACCCCAGGAGAAAGAACAGTCAACTTCAGGGCAGCTAAAATGTTTGAATACTTTGAACTGTGGTTGAGTTTTGGATTCTCTAACAGGATAGAGAGCCCTGAACGGCAAGTCTAGTTCAAGGCAGGGCTTTGGCACATAGGCGCTTCTTTGAAAGGGTGTATGTATCTACCATCAGTCAGGTTTGAGTGAGATAGAGCTGAAACCTGAGGCTCTTTAGAATCTAGATTGACTTTAATGGTGTTTATGAATCTGTAACAATGAAGTGTCTAGTTTTTGGCAGTAAGGCAGTACTTACGCCGTTTTCTTAAAGAAAAAAAAAATCCCACAACGTACACACAAAAAGAAACCCAGCTCTTTAAGGTGTGACTCTGTTTCGGCTGTGCCCGGTTTTGTCCAAATGTCATCTCACCATCAAAGATATAGTCCTAGATTTGTGTATCCTGAGCGGATCTTCAGCAAGAAAAATAAATAAAGCTCAGCATACAGTTGTGCAATTTTGTATGTGTGTTACTCCTTTTCTTTCTATCCTTGACGGGCACAGAGTGACTTTCTAAAAGCAGCCTAGCCACAATTTGCAAGAGACCCAAACTAATAAGCATTGCCTGAATAATAAGATATACTACTTCCATCCCTGGGCTCCCGAGCTGTTTGGCAGGGTTGTTGGTCCAGGCAAACAGAGTCAGGCTGCTTCTGATCTCTGTGCTGACTGCACAAACCAGCCCGCATCGCTCTGCACCATCCGCCCAGCTCTTCTTGGTCTGGTACCGGGACAGTTCTTCAGGATGCCTGGCTCCGTATACGCTCCTTTGGGTGTCAGCTCGCCGTCCATCTCATGCCAACACCCACAGACCATATTTCCAAATGAATGTAGGAATTTGACACATGAAAGTGGCTCTCACGCTTATTCTAAAATTCCCATCCCTCTTTCTCTCTCTATTCCAGTAGAGCAGATGCAAGAGGATGAACCGCAGCGGTCCCATCCCCGAAGGTGAGGAAGCAGGTCAGACCACACCACAGCAGGTTTCTCTGAGAAACGCCTCGGTGGAGGGTCATCGGCAGTAAACAACACCCCTCTCCTTGCATCGGCCCCTGGGAAACCTCCGGCCGCGTCCTGTGCCCGGGTTACCTTTGCGCTGCACAGAGCAGCACCTGGGGACACTTGCGGGGACTCGAGGTCCGACTGACTGCACTCTCGGAAAAACAGAAAGGGAAGCTAAGTATTTGGAATAGCCAGACCGAGACTCTAATTGCCTACAAGTAGTCGTTTCCCTCTTGACTTGTTCCTGAGGCCTGGCATTCCTCCCGCAAGCAAACCGCTCACAGTTGCCTCAAGGGCCGATTCCCCCCCAGCCCAGCCAGTGCTGCGGCCGCGCTCTCGCCTGGTGCTGGGACCAGCGTGGAAACTTTCCATATTGACAACCGAGCCAGACAAGGCTCTCTTCACCTTCTTTTGCACCCTCTCGTACGATAGACCGATGGAGGATTTCTCTCTAAGACGTAAGGATTTATAGCTGTTTACCTTACCCGTTCACTGCTTTAAACTGCGGGACGTAGCCTCCTGATTAATGCTGCTAACTACTGAACTACTGCCGCGGCGCTCCGTTGGGACTGGAAGTTTCCAGTGGGATCTCTTGGGGCAAAATTCCCTTTTAAAAAGTCTGCAGTTGCCTGCGCAGCAAATAATCCAATAACATTTCTGTAACCAAACCTCGGAAGTGACTTGTAAATGAAATGTACACTTTCGTTTTAAAAGTGGGAATTTGAGAACTTGAGCAAGAAGACTTTTCATTTTTGAAGCAATCAGCTTAAACGTTTTCACTTCCACACCTCCCGAATGGTTACGCCTTTTTAAAAAATAAATTAGCTTTGCTTTTTTTGCAGTTTTGTATTTCCACATGAAAACTGCATTTTCAAAACACTATTTCTGGCAGTTGGAAAACGGAGGTAGTAGGAAATGATGACAGTAGATGAAGGTGATAGCTATTTTTCTTGAGACTTTCTGCAGTCGCAGTTGCGATGGCCTGGAGTAAGGTGAGAGGCCGTCGTCCTTCTGCGCTTGTGCCATCTGATTAGGAGCGCATGCACGATGCTAGATAGCGTCGATAACACTAAACAGACCCCTTTCAACCTCTCTGTTCCTGGTAAACCCAGATATGCACCTGTGTATCAAGAATATTATACACCGGTTGTATAGACGCTTCCGACTGCATCCACAATATACAGGAGAGGTGTCTGAAAAAGTAGTGATATTTGTTAGAAATATGTGTATGTGCACATTCATTCAGTTATAGGACAGGGCTGTAAACAGACTGATTTTTTTTAACTGAAACAACTGAATGGAACTGGTTGTACTGTCTACGGGGTCACCAGCCTGCTGGTTTTAATGGGGATGATGCTGGAATTGGTGTCCGGGGAGAGGCTGACTTGTGAAGAGGCCAAACCGTTGCAGATCGGTTTGGGATCGATGGGGAAAGGTTCCCCTTGACACTGGAGAGGGGTACCCAGAAGGTCACGTTCGAGAAGAGCAGTGCTTGAGCGTTGCTCTGCGTACGGTAGCAACGCTGCAACCTGCCGATCACCAGCATGCTTTCACGTGGAGAACACTGTGAGACGTTAACTTGAACCTGTTAATTGCAGTTGTAATTAAGTGCTGTGGGTGTAGAAGGGATTACAGAAAGGAGTAAGAGCGATGTGCAGTCTGAAAGCGTGTGTCCGGAGCGTCCCTCAGTCTTACGCACCCTCGGGCTGAAGAGCAAGAGATGGATGCTTCAAACGCGCGTGGTGTGAGTAACTGCACAGCTCCGGTGGAAAGGTTCGGTCGTAGGCGTCATCCGCTACCTTTGCGGAATTACTGGGCATCGTTATGAATGCAGGGAGAAAAACTTGTGGGTGTATGGGAGAGACACTGAAAAGGCTTCTCTTGAAATTTGTTTCCAGTCCTTCATCATATTCTCTCAGAATTAGGTGGCTTCGGATTTTGCGCCCAATAATTAAGTTATAACTCATATCAGGGACCACATTTGATCCTTTGGCTTCTGTGCGGAGAAACGTGACTATGAATACACTTGCCAAAGCACTTAGTTTAAAAAGAAAACCAAAAAAACACCCTGTCACGGCTTTTTGTTTGTGGGTGGTTTTTTTTTTACCCAGCTACAAGGCCGTGTTCTTTGGCTAGTCCCGCTGCACTCCTCCAGCAGCGCAGGCCATTTGCAGAGGGGGAAAAAAAGAAAAAAAAAAAAAGGTGGGATTTCCATTCATCGGCTTTTATTTGCCCCTTCGTGGCCTTCTTGCACGCTTCCCACTTGTGTTTCGGGGTCCCACACCGCCACCCTCTCCCTCTTCATTACCCCCCGGCCCGCAGCTGGGAGCTCCCCGGGCCTCTCCTCCTTCGCCCTCTTACTGCGCTCCTCCCAAAACTCTTGGGTTTGGGCTTTGGGTTTTCTTTTCCCCTCTTTTTCTTCTTCTTTGGGTGGGGGCGATGGCTGGGCT
>NW_009625402.1:347-660 GCF_000690535.1 Cariama cristata | reverse complement strand
CCGCGGGCGCGCCACTATAATCCATCAGAACTTGCACCGATCTCTGCTGCCCTTCATTGGGTGTTGCCAAGGCGAGCTCTCTATCCTGGTGTGGTGTGAGGAGTCAAAGTTGGTTGCTTTTTTGTTTGTTTGTTTGTTTTGCTTTTTTCCCTTTTTTTTTTGTTTTGTTTTTAGCGTGTGTGTGTTTCTTAATCCTTTTTTTTTTTCCCCTCTGTCTCTTTCTTTCTTTTTCTCCTTTGACTTAGCTGCTGCTTCACTTGAGCTCCTAATAACAGATCTGCTGCCTTCCTGGAGAATACTAATAGGACATACT
>NW_009625402.1:0-303 GCF_000690535.1 Cariama cristata | reverse complement strand
GAGCGTGAAGCGAGAAGGCAACTCAAGGCAGAGCCTGTTCTAAATGACGTCCATTGAATGAAGAATCAGTGTATCTAATCAGAGATGGGGGAGAGGGAGAGAGAGACAAAAAGGGAGAGGGAGCGGGAGGCGGGGGGGGGACACATGCTGCTGCGTCTGACGAATCACAGGAAAGGGGCAACATTTTAAAAGGTTGCAGGGCATGCAAAAGTGAAAGAGAAAGAGATCCGGAGAGAGGGAGAGGGTGGGAACCAGGAGGGGAGTGCCGAGGGGAGGTGGGTGGATGGGAGAGATGGGCAGAAG
>NW_009625401.1:0-43252 GCF_000690535.1 Cariama cristata | reverse complement strand
GGTGTGGCTGGAGCACTTGGCCGGGAAGACTGAGGCAGAAAACTCATTGAGTACCTCAGCCTTCTCAATGTCCTGGGTAACCAGGTCTCCCATTTCCTTCTGGAGAGGACCCACATTTTCCCTAGTCTTCCTTGTATCACTGATGTGCCTACAGAAACTTTTCTTGTTGTGCTTGATGCCCCTGGCCAGATTTAATTCTATCAGGGCTTTAGCTTTCCTAACCTGATCCCTGGCTGCTTGGACAATTTCTCTGTATTCCTCCCAGGCTACCTGTCCTCGCTTCCACCCTCTGTAGGCTTCCTTTTTGTGTTTGAGTTTGTCCAGGACCTCCTTATTCATCCATGCAAGTCTCCTGGCATTTTTGCCCAACTTGCTCTTTGTTGGGATGCTCCTGAGCTTGAAGGAGATGATCCTTGAATATTAACCAGCTTTCTTGGGTCCTTCTTCCCTCCAGTGCTTTATCCCGTGGTACTCTGCTAAGCAGCTCCCTGAAGAGGCCAAAATCTGCTCTCCTGAAGCCCAGGGCAGTCAGCTTGCTGTGCGTCCTCCTCGCTCTCCTAAGGATCTTGAACTCCTCCATTTCATTGTCACTGCAGACAAGGCTGTCCTTGAGCTTCACATTGCCCACCAGCCCCTCCTTATTGGTGAGAACAAGGTCCAGCATAGCAGTTCTTCTCGTTGGCTCCTCTCTCCCTTGGAGAAGGAAGTTGTCATCAGCACACTTTGTACTCTTATTTCTCTTGTTTTCTTTACTCTCCCAGCTCCTTGGCTTAATTTCTTTTTCCCAACTGTTTCCTGTCAGTTCTTCCTGTTTTTGCTGCTGCTCTATTAAAAATAGTTATCTAGTTTTGCTGAGCTGGAGGATATGTCTGTGTAGTTGCTTATTTAATTTACAAAACCAAAATCCTCCTGACATTAAAGACGGACAGAAGAGTTCCCTTTCAGCAGTAGTTACAAAACTTTTAAGAACAATCTGTTTGGTTACAAAATGCATCGAGGAAAGGAGGGTCACACCAAGAAATAAATCATTATTCTTAGACGATGGATTAGATTCCAGAAATCCCTGCCTGTCATTTTAGTGTTACCTGTGTTTATTTGATTTCTACAATCCTTTGTGGAGAAACTGAGCTGTAGTTCTTGCAGACACCATCATGGTCATGAAATGCAAGTCCTAAACTGGTAACTCGCACTCATCACATGTTTCTGATTTGATAGCAGTCAGGGCAGAAAATCTCCGTTTCATGAAAAGCAGAAGGCAATTACGTTACATTAGAATCTACATGTTTTGGTATGTATTTTTAAAATAAATAGTCTTTCTGTTTATGTAAGAGTTGCACACAATTAAATATTTTACATGTAACTACTGCACAACTTGAATGTATATTTGTAGTCTAAAGACTTCAATCCCAAATATGGCTTTTAACATATGACATTCATATTTCATTTCTGAAACAGCCATATTTTTAACTACAGGCATTGGAAATACTTGGAATTCTGTTCCTGTGAGCTAATTGCTGACTAGAATAGGAAAATAAGAGCTACTTTGTGGTTAGATGTTTGTGGTCTTTCTTTTGGCTTTTGGCCCTAAGATAAAATGTCAGGGAAAACACACTAACGGATAACGGTATCAATCAGTGTATCCTGGACATAATTTGAAACCTGTCAAATGTCTGCTACTTTATAAACATTGAATTACATCATTCTTCATTCTACCTTGTGCTTGTACGTTATTTGGTTAGAAGAGTATAAATTATGTCATAGATGATTTTCACAGACATGCTTCTGTTCATAAAGTCTCAATTTCACAGAAAAAGAAACTGCTGTGAAAAAACAGCTTCTTCTGTGAAACTGAGACTTTATGGGCGATTTCAAATATTCTGAAGAATGAGACATTCTTTATTCTCTTTCGTATGTTTGATATATTGACTAGAAACCATACTGAGGAAAGGTTTCCAATCTTATATTTTTATCCTAAATAATCCTTGCCCCAAACTAACCAGATCTGATTAAGGTAATAGCAAACTGTAATTCAGAATCTGACTCTGCTCTTACTAACATTAATATCAAACCATGGGTCTAATCATCAGGTGAAACTATGGTTCAAAAAATCAATAGCAAATTTTTAATGGATTTTTAAGAAACTTTGATTTCACTTATGGTGTGAAAAGGAGAATTGTGTAAGTAAATAGTCAGGAAAGACCTGAAGAAAAGTTAAACCAGTCATATTCATAGTTGAGATGTTGCTCTAAAGAGTAAGAATTAATGCATTTTAGGTTAAAATTTATGGTTTTTAAAGTAGGAATAATTAGGTATTTTAAATAGTAATTTTCTGCTTAGTCAGGATACTGCGAGAGATTATTTTTTTCCCTTATATAGATTTGAATGAAAGCATATTTAAATTTTTTCAATGAAACATTAAAGTAGCGTTTAGCCCAGGATCATGCAAATGCCAAAAATTCTGGGATCATTCCTCAAAAAGGCTCTTTGAAGACACTTAGAAGAAACAAGGAGTTGAATAACAATGTGCATAGTTATCGGTCAAGAATGAATTGTGTCAAGTCAATCTGACTTCCTTCTGTGAAGATAAGAGGCTTCATTGATTCAGAAGTAATAGAGGATATCATATATCTTCAGTAAGTCTTTAGACAGACTCTCATGTGACATTCTCATAAGCAAGACCTCAAAGTATGCTGTAGAAAAAAACCACTTAAAAGTGGCTGAAAAACCTGAGTACTGAGTTTACTATCAGAGTAGAAGTATCGTCCAGGGATAATTGGTTCCATCCACAGAGTTAATATCAACTCTAAGTCATTATCCTGGTCATTAATAAAGTTGTTGAACAATGAGACCCAACCAGTATTCCAACATGTCTGGTTTTATCCACAGATTTAATATATGTGTCATGCAAAACAGTTTAGCAAATTGGAGAATATAAGGTGCAATTTGATGGAAGGTTCTGCACTTTGGAAGAAAGAATTAACTGTACGGATGGAGAATTTGGAACCTCTTTTCATAGCTTTTCATAGTTTTTCAAAGGTCACAGCTTTTCATAGCAGGGCCTAGGAGTCAGGTAACAACCTGAACATGAGTGAACGTATTGGGATGTGGAAAAAAACAATTGTAATGGGATATATAAATAAGACTACGGCATGCAAAGCATGTGAAGTTAATGTTGACCTCTCCTTAGTGTTGATAATGTCAGCTGGAGTAAGAAAATTCAGTCTGTACATGGACAAATTGTGCACAGCCTAGAGCAAAAGAAGAATGATTAGTCATTTATAGACCATATTCTTTGAGGAACTTGAAATTACTCGAAATGTTTTGTTTAATCAAGAAAAAGTCTGGACTGATAGTAGTCGTCTTATGCATGCAATACTTCTCTAATGAGGAAAACAATAATGAATTCTCTCGGGTGAAAAGTAAAAGAAATAATAGACTAAAATTGAAGGAAGGTAGGTGCAGGTTGGAAATAACTGTATTGGAGAAACTTTCTAATATTAAGACTCACTAAACAGTGGGATAGTTTGTTCATAGACAGGGAGATTCCATCGTCCGTCATGGAAGACCAGCTTAGACATGAATGATAGAGCTGCAGTTCTTGTTTTTGATGGAGAATGGACTGTGTGAAATTTATTCTGTTCCTACCTTCTGTGATTTTTATGTGATTATTCTATACAACTTGTGATATAAGTGGAAGTGTAATTATGATTCTCTCTCTGAGGCTGCATGTTGATTCTGAGCTCAGGATGACTACTCAAGTGGGTGAGTGTTCGTATGTGGAGGCTAAATGGGTAGTGTCGAAATAACATCTACGTTTTGGTATTTTTATTAGATTCTTTTAAAATAATGAAATTTCTGTTGCCTGCAGGAGTTGTTCCTGCGTAAGGAGTGAACCATCACTCCTTAAAGAGAATCCATTAGAAATGTTACATTTTGTGTGTGTCACCTAGGTGCTAGAGAACAGTAAACTGTATTTAGCATTAGGATCTATGAGGAAGGACTGCTAGCAAAATAAGTAATGTGTCACTAAAGCGACCAAGTTCGGTTGTAAGAGGGAGAGGACATGCTAAGGAGTAATTGGAACACCTTTGTGATTTAATGCACCATAAACGTGCATGGTAGTCGTCATATCCTGGGTCTGTAATACATGCTTGTATGCCTTTGTTCTAGGAGTGCAAAGTCTCCTGTAGAAAGAAAGAACAAACCCATATGATTGTAGCCTAGACCTTTATGTGACAGCTGCTGTAGAAGGCTGTTTGAATTCTTGTCAGTCTTGAAATCTCATCAGTTGTACGATGGAAATACCAAGTACCTTAAGGTTTTTCCAATTATTCATTTCCTGTTTTAGAATTTCTTTTCTCTCTCTGTTGCTGCAAGAAGAACAAAATAATGAAGTAACTGCCTATAGCACTTGAGGAAAAACTAAATTAATAAAATGCTTGAAACCAGAATGTAGAAATAAATGCAAAAGCTTCTTTCTGGAGTTCTGTTTCAAGTTTATTCTTCTAATTTTATAAAGGATAGTTGATAAAACAAGGCAAAAAAGGGATTTGATTTGTCCCTGTCCTTTTGAAAAGTTAAATTTTAGACTATCTAAAAGGAATCACTGTTAGGTTTTCTGCATTTGTCACCTTCCAAAGCTGACAATGAAATTGGAATTTAACTCATCCTCTGTTGTCACTCTGTAATACAGACTGTCGGGCTACTGATAATTTCTTGCTGATACACCTCTTCTCATGGGTATGAACAAAGGATAAGCCTTATGTTGAAAGCTGAACTTTCAAATCTTTTGAGATGTTTGGAGCATTATTTGTGGCTTCTGATAAGAGTGTGAAAATTTTCACTATGCTGTATGTGCTGCGAGTTGGTGACAAGGCAGTGTCAGTTTGAGTTAAATCAGCACACCCGCCCTCCCCCAAGCAGTACTAGTCTATAAGTGATATTATTAGAAATAATATAGACTAACATCCTCCTGTAAATCCACTGACTTCTCTAGACTGTTACCAAAATTGTTTAGCGTGTGTTACTAAGTCCTTGAGTTTGTTTTAATAACTGATGAATATAAAGGGAAAGTGCAGGAAGAAATGATTCCGCTTTCTTCCCCAATATCCTTTTCTCTTTGGGTGTATAAAAAATATTTGCTTACATTACATGTTTGATAAGCTGAAATTGAAGACGTGATCATTTGCAGTGGGTTTGCTGTCTTGTGTATATGCTGTTGGTTGTCTTTGGGAAGCATATAATGAGTTAACCGGCAGTTATTATTGTGAGTTGCCAAAGCAGTCTTGTGATATTTTTTTTTTTTGGTGCGTTTTCACTCCCAGTCTCTCAGCACATCTTTATTTCAGACACATTTGATTCATAGACAGCTAACATTAATTTAAAAATATAAAATACTAATTTAAAAAATCACATTAAAATCATATACTGTGCATAATCCCATGCATTTCCCTCTTCTTAAAGTGCCTTTGCAATCAAATAACATAGCAGCGATGTATGCTGAACATGCCACCTGGTACTCAGAATTAGAGATAACACTCTGACTGATAGGCACATTTGCATGCACATGTACCCGTTGAAAAGCAGCTATCTAGGTTTCAATGAAAAGCATTACAGAAAAATGCAGCATTTCTCAGGAAGGAAAAAAAGGAATATAAAATTAATTTTTTTTCTTGAGTATTCTTAAATGCAGTCTCATTAAGTATTATACTCGAAGGTGAAAACATTTGATCTTTGAGATCCCTTTCAATTCAAAATTTAAAAAAGTAATTTTTCGTTGGATCTACAAATGCATTTTAAGGATTTAATTTATACTACTGTATTAATGTAAAGTAAACAAGATTTTGGAAAACAGCCAAAGCTATAATGGTATGTTTGGCATTTCAGAAACAATTTGGTTGTCCATCTTCCCCTTAGTTGTATTAAAAATGTGCAGTCCTATTATTTGCCCTCTAATTGGTACCTTTCTTTTCCTACTCCTGGAGAACAACTTTAGCTCAAGCTATTTGAGTTTGAGCAGAAATATTTTGTCTGTAAATACCATATTGCATGTGTATATATATACAGAAGCTTACTATTACTTGAAATAACTTAAGATTCTGTGTTAGAAAATATACGGTGCTTTAAATTGTCATAGCATCAAGATGAGATTTGCAAATATGTAAGTTTGAGGTCTTGTTTTTTCTGGTCTTTTCTGTTGTCTTTTGTACATTACTCCTAAAGAAGTCATCTGTTGAGAGAGGCTTTTCTTGTCAGGAAACTGGAAAAGTTTAAACCTCAGTTCTGCCCACATGATCCTAACCTTCCCATTAGATCAATCCTGCAGGTTTCCTTTCCACAAATGAGATGATCTGCTAGACTTGCACTTTTTTGTCATTTTATTTTATTTGCAATAGCAGGAAATTAAGAAAAAACCTCACCCTTCAGTATTTCAGAAGGTACCTGATAACATACCGGTAAAATTGATTCAGGTCTAAAGTGCTTTAAGATGTATACAATGGAGGATAATTTTTCACTTGTGCAAGTACTCCTTGTCTTACCACGTACCGTTAGACTGCTGGTAAACCCCAGCATGCTATTTGGACATGCCTCTTACTCTACCGCTGTGTAGAGTGAGCTTTTGCAGAATGACACTTTTGGTAGCCATCTGCCTGATAATACGTGGTGGTTTTTTTCACTTAACTGGAAAAGATTACCTGACATACTTGGCATTCATCTCAGGAACCCAACGCCTTCCCTGTTCTGCTTGGCATCCCTTCTCCTGTGCTTTGGTTTTTTCATCTCATGTCAGATCTAATTTGGTGCAGAAATCTTGTTTTACTTTTATCACAGCATGTAGAGGGTAGATAGAGCTTATCTGCATTTTTACATTGACAAAAGTTTTCCAGAAATCTTCTCTTCACCCAAGAGTTGTCAAGTACTGTTATTTTAGAATGTGCACTCAAATGTCCTTCTTTAAATAGCAATTTCCGTGTGTTTTATCTCACAGTATGTAAGGATTGCAGCTTAAAAGATAGACAGATGAAAGAAACCAAAATTTAATAAATTGTATTGTTGGTACTTCAGAAGGCATTGCCGCTTAAGGTTGATTTAAGTTTTTTTTTAAGAATTAATAGTAAATTCCTTTTTTTTTTTTAATCAGGTGTTGTGGTTCTACAATGACTTTTCCTGACTTTTTAAGAATTTTTTACTTTTGATACTGATAATGGTAACAATTAAAAAAGGGCAGGGGAGGAAAAATGACTACTTTAATTTTCTGTTCAGTTAAATTATTCTTCACTGTAATTTGTTGGAATAATAGATAAACACTTTTTTAGATTTATTGTTTCTTAGAAGTATTTTAAGTGGAATATTACCTGAGTTATTTTACCTGCTACATTAAAAGTAATAATTGCAAACTGGGTTTTTAATCTAATATAATCTCAAATGTTTTCTGATATATACATCTAACAAACATGCAGAAATTGCTTAGCATTCACTATCAAGTAAGCTGATAGTTGATGGTGAATGTGTCCCCCAGCTTGAGCAAGACTCAGTAATGCACAATTGTCATTGTTTCGTTTGCGTAATTGTATAAGGAATATTTCTTAAATAACATCCTATAAAATGTCAGGCATTCTCAGATATATAGAGGAAAAAATTACGTTTCCATTCTGTGAAATATTTCCTATAAATGGATAATTGTCTCCTCTTTATAGTAATGTCCAGAATTGCTCATGGTGGTATATTAGACGTGAAATGGAGCTGTAAGGATCAAATGGAGCTAAAATTTCATTTGAGGAAAAGCAAAGGGCAGGCAGGGCTGTAAACTCAGTCTTTCTGGAGCTGGCGAGGTGGCAGGTGGGAAGCAGAGCTCCTCCGATCCTCGGCCTTGCAGCTCCCGCCTGCGAGGACGAGGTCAGGGACCCACTGAGGGCTGGCGGGAGCCCGGAGCTCCTGGTGCTCTGAGGGCTTTGCAAGTTACAACTTGAGAAAAGCATCTGTAAAGCTCATTAAGGGGATACTTCGTTAGTCCTCAGCCTGCAAAATGCTGATGGTCTCTACCATACATGAAGGACACGGGATGGGGGTTTCCTCTTGTGCAGAATAACAGGAAATTTCTTTAGCTCATTAAAACTTTTTGAAAATTTTTTCCTTTGTTTTAAAAAGTGATGTCAGCTGACTGTGCAGTGGTAGAGAGTTATTCGAGCTCTGTGAGCGTTGGCAGTTGTAGTTACTTCCATTTGTATGGGAGTTCTCTTTCTGTTTGCGTCTGACCGGCATGAGCTCAGTTAGGCAGAATTCAGAAAAACTGCTGAAGGGCCAGCTGTCTCTCTTGCTGCATTTATTTTATTCAGCAATTAAGCTTTTCTGTGGTCAATTATTTTTAAGAGTAACATTGTCTGATATAGTTAATTTATGAACTATTTATCTCACAAGAAGTTTAAATTAAGGCCTAAATTAAGACCTAGGAGATTATGGTTTTTTTCAAAATTAATTCTGTTTTAAATATGCAAACATACAGCACCTATGTAAGTGCACAACCTCAATAAAATTCAGCATTTAAAGCTGTGCAAACTAAATACGTGTTAAAATTTTATATAGATTCTTCCAAGGTTATGAACATACATAGAAATTGTTGTACTGGAACAGATCAATGATTCATCTCGTCCTGCTGAGAAGTGCTGATGAAGCATGCCAAAACGTAAATCAAGGACTTGATCGGGATTTCAAGTCTGTCACGCAATGCTTAACCCAGCTGGACACCTGGCTACGGAGTACAAATGATGGGTGACTAACCTCCCCCCATCTCCGTCTTCCTCCCACACAGGAGGTCTCCTTCCTTTATTGAGTTAAAAAGTCTCAGTGCTAGGAGATACTTTCAGAAAAATCCATAACAGAGCGGTGGTCTTCTGGGTTGTGCTCAGCACAGGGAGGCCACTGCTTGTGAGCACTTGCTCCGTGCTTGCAAAATGGGATTGTGTAGCCAGGAGTGCCCATTAGAGCTGGACCTGCACCCAGGTCTTCTACACCTGACCTGCCCTCCCCAGGAGCCCAGGAGGTAGCTTCTCATTCTCGTACCTCTGCGAAATCCTGGAAGAGCAGGAATCCGATGTAAGGTGGAAAAATGGTAGGTTGTATAGTTGAGGGAAGGGGAAGGACATGTGTCAAATTACTATTTTGTTAAATAAGGTCCTTTTGTATGTCAGTTCTGCTCATTAACAGGCAGTTGTCCTGTTCCTTGGAGGAAGATGCTTAACTGGTGACCTCAGAATGGCAGGGTACTGCACTTGCAGGATGTAGCGTGTCTTGTGAAGGTGCGAACCAAACCCCATAGATCTGCTGTAGCTACAAGAAATAGGAACAGTCTTCAGATATGTAGCCAAGTCTGCCTGCAGTGAGGTCCCGTAATATGTGAACTAGTCTCCATATGGTTGGATGTATGGTTGATCATTAATTTAGGA
Organism: Cariama cristata; assembly: GCF_000690535.1. NCBI lineage: Eukaryota > Metazoa > Chordata > Aves > Cariamiformes > Cariamidae > Cariama > Cariama cristata. Next base: position 33,809 of record NW_009625401.1, on the reverse strand, counting down.
GAGTGACCGTCTCCTCTTGAAAAACTGTAAGGGATCTTCAGTTTGATGTAGTGTCTGTTAAAATGTGACAAGGAGCAAGCTGCTGAGGAGTCCATGGTGTGTGAGTTGTGAATCCTGTATTGGGGGATGGAAGAGGAGGAATTTCCCTTTCCCTCTTGGAAGTGATTAGGAGAAAACATTAATAACATACTCGAAAGCCTGACGGCTGAGGGTTGAGGAAATACTGAGGAAGCCATGTAGAAGTCTTTGTGCTGAGCTACCCTGTCCCTTTCAGGGTTGAGAAATTCTTCAGTGTTGAAGGAATGAGTGTTGTCAGTGGTGATGATGTGAGTTCAGGTCATGGCATCCAGAGAGTCATCTCTTAGGCTCGACTGGAGTCCTACTTGCGACAGCGCATTTCCTGCTGTGATCTCTGGCCATGGTGTGTTTTGGTGGTTACCTAGTGGTACTATTGCTGGATGTATGTTGTTAGAGTTCTCATGTATTAGCAAGTGATGCTCTGGCTCATTTGAATTGAAGTTGTTTGGGTTTCAAAGCTGCTTGAAAACTTTTGGGTGAGATAATCTGCTAATGAATGTTTGATGGTGGAAAGACGCAGCACAAGTAATGTATGTGTTGATGCCAGACTTGCAGAAGAGATCAGGTCTGAGATGAATTCTCTCCCCATTCCTTCGCCAATTTTTTTTCTAACCAGGTGACTATGACAGTGTTTCTTTAAATACAATGTTTGGCCAGTGGGTGTTGGGTAGCATGGTGTTTTAATGGTTTAATATGAATGCTTACCTCAAAGTTAAAACTGACATAATGTGGATTTTGGTCTCAGAAAATTAAATATTGTATTTAGCACATTTACTATTGAAATATCTCATGTTCACATCGGTAATACAGGAAAATATAATACTCTGTTAATACTTACTAGTACTTAACAATTGCTTCCTGTATAAAAATCAGATATAATTGGGAACTAGGAAATAAAAAAAAAATTCAAACTAATCATTACATTTATGAGATACATAATCAGAGATGTAGTATGACTTACCAAGATTGGATCCAATTGAAGGTTAATTTTATATTACAGTTAAGAATTCATGAGATGTTGACTAAACTTGAGGTGCTGTGAAGATGTTTGAAGGACTATACAGATCTTCATATTACTGAAAATCTGATTTTGTCACAGAAGACATCTTACGGAAGATAGTAGCTTGATATATTGATTTCTTCAGCAGTTTATGGCAGGACTCAGTTTTACGGCTCTTTTCTGCCTCGTCAGATTTCTCCTGGCTTCAGCAGAATTCTGGCTAAAATATATGATCTACACCTCGCACATAGCTAGTTTTATAGAGGGACAACTGACTTTTTTTTTTTCTTAGGACATGATTGAAATTGGAGGGTTGATCTGTTTATAAAATTGTAGACAACGCCTTTCAACTTTTTATCTGCTCATCCAGTTGTAGGAATAGTTTTACTGAAATAATCCCACTGTTTTGAACTGAAGAGACACGTGGATATTGGTGATACACCCAGCAGTGTATGTAGAGGAACAGTATTGTCAGACACTACCCTGTGATTTTATTGCAAAAGTGGATATAATTTACTATTTGAGGAAAAGAAATCAGCAAAATACTATTTTGAAGGTGAACCAATTCATATATCCCTGGCCTTTGCACAGACCACACACATCTGAAGTCATGTTTTAAGTCTCTTAAATCTAAAGATTCAGCTGAGTCTTGAACTGCCTGCCTGAGTCCGACTGAATGACACATGCTTAGAAAAGGAAAATCTACCTTTTAATTTCCCTTTCTTTTCATATCTTCCTTAGTGAAAGGCTTCACAGTGAGTAAGCCTGATGAGTTTCTGGATTAAGGTCACAGCAGAAGATTTGCTTGTCAGAAATGTAGTGTTCCTTGTTGAGAATTAAATTTACTCTTGGGATAATTACACTTCATCGTTCAAGAAGAAAAACGGGCATGATGCTGCAATGCAAACTCTTTCCAACCATGTCTCTGTGTTGCCACAGTATGGGCATGGCATCTAACAGAAATTTTGTCTCTGAGGGTAGGTACCTCTACTAGAGGACAAAACAAAAAAATGTGTGTGCGTGTATATATGTATATATATATATATACACACACACACGTATGTATCATGGATGATTGTGATTCATAAGGGAATTCAGCAAAGTTCAGTAAAACTCCACGCCTTCCTGGCATGCCATGTTAGATGGTAGAGTTGACCACCGTATATTCTCCATTTTTAAAAAGCTCCATTTTAAAAAACATCAACAGGAAAAAAACAGTAGGTTTCTCTCATATTGAGAACCTCATTTAAAGACAAAGAAAATGTGGGTATCCCAAATATTAATGCTTTCGTGTTTCACCTAGATTCCTGTTTTATTCTACACTTATCTGCGAATGGAAAACGTTCTTTATAATGCTTGCTTTCATGTTGTTACTCTGTGGTTTATGCTGCAGTAACTAACGTGCTCTTTCTCAGCTAATCTAACCTTGAGAAAAAGCATTTCCAAACAATACAAACAAGAAACAGCATCAATCAGCAAATTACTCATTCTGTCATCGTTTCTGAAATTTCATTGGGACCCTTCTCGGAGAAATACGGAATTTTTTGCCGGTAAAGTGAATAATTCTGTCTACTTATGGATGTATATTAATTTATACCTATAGACATCAATGTGCAAGCTGGTGTAACATTTTGATTTTTCAGCTAACACTGGGAACTGAGAAGGGTAAGGACTGAGGAGTAATTTATAATGTAGGTTATGTTTAGTTTATAATGTGGTTTATATACACATCCACAGTTAGTGTTTTGCATAGATGTGTTATGGAGTGTGGGTTTTTCGGTAAAGTACTTACAACTCAAATTGTCATACTCATTAAAGCATTGATTTAGGAAATTTGCGGCAAACTATGGTGGTTTTGTGTCGCTTTGTATCATTTTGTAGTGTTTCCTTGAATGTTTTGCAAAAGAGGAGGCACCTTGTTATGACAGATCGCTGTAGTTGTGCTGCATCTGCTTAGAAGAATGTCTCATGTAAGTTTTAAAACTGCTCATTTAATGAGGTTTTAAGCAGCAAATAGCGTGATTTTCAAATCCACTGGGGATTTAAAATTAAGCTGCTTTGTGCCTTTGGAGTAAGGCAGTCAGGAGAAAAAGGGGTAAAAAAGTGATTTATGAGAGTCTCCATTTCAAAATATGATGGATTGGGTTTAATATGCAACTTCTGAAAATCATATTGTGAACATACGTTAGTAGAAAATGCCCGCAAAAACAGATGACAAGATGTGAAAAAGATAAGATTCAGGGAGAGTTTGTTTTTCTTAAGTATATCCTTTTCACGTTAGCCTTTAACAGACATAATTTCTGGCAGGGGAGATAACTGCAAAACCTCATGTATATTTTATCAAGTGAAATCCTGACCTCGCAGCAGTGCTTTGCCTGGTTTCCAAAGGAGGAGGGATGTTTGCAGCAGCGCTGTCTTGTGTTTCTGCCGGTCTCCTTCCTAGGAACCTTTGAACCCGACAGCCAGTTTTGGTCATATTCACAAAACCATAAAGGTCCCCAAGATACAGAAAATTCTGCTTTTTTCATAACAATAAGCAGCTGTGTAGACAAGACAGCTGTACTGGTGATCACAGGCTCCCAGATGAACCCAATCCTTTGTAGACCCCAGAGAGCACATGAGGGTGTTACACTTGTAGAACACGCTTGCTGTGCAAATTGCTAGGAAATCAGGCTCGGTGGGTTTTTTTGCTCCTGGAAGAACTTCTTGGTTTAACTATTAATAAAAAAACCCAAAACTTACTTAACCTAACTTTTTAAGCAACTTTTTTGCTCTTCTTTTGTTTATCCATAGCTAGAGAAGTTGAATGTGAATGATCAAAATGCCTTAAAACTTATATGGTCAATAATAAATGGCATCTAAAAGTCTCTAAGAAGGCATAACTGTTTATGTGCACCCTTATCAATATAACTTTTTAAAAAAACCTATTAATAGAAAAAGAAGAAATATTCCTTTATAAAAAAAGAAAACTTGAAGGGCGAGAAGTTAACTGTGATGCGCTATGATGTGCTGGCAAGTTAGTTAAATAGCAATACCATGCTGTCTGTATGCAGATACTCAAAATGTAAGTTGTACAGGATGTGAAAACGTATAGCTGACTCAGGATGCCAAATTAATTCAAGAATTGACCCACCCTCTCATAAAAATAATTCAAAACAATTAAAAACATACAGAAACTGCTGTACTGGGGTTTTTTTATTTCATTGGTGAATAAAAAAATTCTTTCTCTGATTGAAATTCCACCCAACGCTGAAAGCACACCTAAGGTTATTTTTACCTCTTAAACTCTGCTTGTAATCAGAGGACTAGAAAAGAAGGAGTTTACAGAAGCGGAGTACAGTCTCCCCTGTGTTGATCCAGGGGAGGGAAAACAGAGAACAGTCTTGTTTGCTGTCTTTTGTGATGAAGTGTGATCTTCTTTAAAAGAATATAATTCAGTTGTATTTAAATGTAAGAAAAAAATTTCTGTGGGTATGTTTAGCGGTGGGAGGTATCATTTATTGAATTCACAAAATGTTTAGTTCAGATTTTGATCATTAAATGAGTAAATTGTGATATTTTGCTTGGAAATGTCTGGTGTCAAAACTTCTGGCATACTTTGAAGTATTGGAGTAAAAAGCTGATGAATATTGTTAGTTCTTAATTTAAATTAACATCATTTCAATATCAACTTTAAAGTTAAGTTACTGTTTATACCCCTGCAAGTTCCATATCAATGGGACAACAGAAAAACCTTGTGTACAAACCTCAAAAAACAGGCTGGGCAATGTTAATGTCCAGTAAAAAGAATCTGAGTCCTCCAGGAATGCAACATAAATCTGAGAAGAGAAGATAAAACATGTCTTTTCTCCATCATCTGTCTCTACAGCTTCATTATACAAAACACCAACAACTCCAGACTGCCTATGCACACTTCTCCTCACAGTTTCCAAACGTGTGGAAACTGGTCCTGGCAAGCCAGTAGGGTTAATGCAGAGGTGCAGTGTTACTAAATTGTCTTATTTGACACCGAACCGTTTGCATCTTGATGTGTCTTCCACATGAGGAAAGGCTTTCTGCAATCTGTGTTGCCCATTTGCAAGGCATAGGAAGGTCTGGGATGTATTCTAGATAAAAGAAAATGATACACTTTGAGATATTGAAAATGTGTATGACCAAATCAAAATGCGGAGGAGAGATCTGTGGAGCCTCTGTGGCTTGACCACACAAATATTCTGAAGCTTCAAGGTATGTCAAGGTTGTACCTATAGGGTTCGTGAGTCTCCTAGACATCAGCATTGCTCGACTGTGTCAAGAAGACTCTTAACTCTGGAATATTTGCACTGAGAATAGAAACACACAACATTTTGGAGGATTGCCTTCCAGAGAAGATCTTTTAAATAGTGTAACTGTGTCCACATTATAAACCCGAAAAAAAACCCTTATGGGAACTTTTTCTGAAACCGCTCAGAAAGCACTGAGCTATTCATGGTGCAAATTGCTTGTATTGAACTTTCTTCTGCTCCTTATATGCTAAACTTTCTTGCCTATATTTTCTTCTGGCCCATGGGGATGGAACATGAATCTGAAAATGAGGAAAGAATTAATGAAATACTCTAGTACGATTTGGCACGAGTAAGACAGACATTGGTTGTTTTACCCTTTCAAATAGTCAGTTTAAATACTTCTGCCGTGCTGCAAGACATGACCCTTGCAGAGGACATGTCTTTAGGGGGTTTAGACCTCACCATTAGTAGTAGGATTAGAAATACAGCTAAAACATACTCCCTAACGATGTCCAGAACTCTGATATTCTGGACTGGAGATGGACTTTTGCCCCCAAAACTCACTTGACTGCATTCCATGGGTCAATTTTTCGCAAGCACATCATGAAACACATTCGTCACTGATTGCCATAGAATGTTGTTTTGCAAGGTAAAAATGCACATAGTTTTATGTATTTTGAAAAATACTTATAAAAGAAATAGTTATCCTTAAAACTCTGAACAAGTAAATGAGTACAAAAAAGAAAACATCCCAAATCTCACACTCCACCCTTCACTCCATCACAGATAAATCAACAATGTAAAATTGCTGGTTTTCTCTAGAACAAAAGTTTCACAGCTGTATTTGAAAGTATGTTGATGAAAAGTGATTCATAAGGTGAAGTAATCATTTTTATACAGTGCATTTGGCAGATTGAAGCCAAATTACACCATAAAAGAAATATTATATTTGACAGCAAACTGTTAGTGGTGTGAAATTTGAGAATGAAAACTGGCTATCCAAAGACTTATTTATGACTATGCTGCTCTCTGACGGTACCCTGTTTTTCATACCCAGTTCTGGTCAGTGTGTGGTTTTCCCATCTTTATTGTAGATCTAAGCTTTAGCTAAATTTCTAATGTCCTTCCATTGTGAAATAATTCACATTTATTTGCTTTAGGCATAATTGGAGGCTATTATATCCAATTTGTCTACTACACAGAATTCTTACTAGATAAATATAAAAGTAATTACTCTTAGAAAGTTTTGGACTACCTTAAAGGTTTTTAAATTACATCCATTTTGTCTGTTGTATTTTCATTTGAAAAGGGCATGTGTGATTCACCAAATTACTGTGTATAGAATGCTAGATGACTTAAAACTGTAACAAATAATTACAAGGATTTAATAGGATGAAGTAAACCTCTTTATCCCCCTTTGCATGAGTGATTTGGGAGCAAAAGGTTGTGACCTACAGGGTCAAGAATACTGTGTCGAGTGTTTGAGGGTGGTAGATTTATCAGACAATCCCGTTCAGTCTCTGCTTTCCCATTGAAGCTGTCCTGATGCTCTGCAATTAGTAGACACCAGTTACCAGGGATGTTAATGTTCCTTCTGGGTTTTGTTGGTTTTGTTGCTTGTATAGAGTACTGATTAGGGCTTTTGAGTGGAATTCCCTAGCAAGTGATTTATTTTCTATCTCTAGGATGGGTTCCAGCTGTTTGAGGATTATTTTTTTTTCCCTGGGAAATCTTGGTTTCAGATAACAGCCAGAGTGGCAAACTTTGAGAAGTTACAACAAGTTCTTGATAAATATTTCTTTGTAGAATGAGAGAATTTCATTTTCTACCTGTCATGAACTTTATTTCTATTTTTATTATACTCCTCAAAAATCAGTTCCAATCTTTTACTCTTTTAAGCATTAAATGAAATGTTCATCGCAGATTTATAAGAACCTATTGAGTAAAGTTAGAACTGAGGATGTTACTAAGTCTGCATATTCTAGGAAACCCGTGGGATGTTTTACAAAAGAATGTGCCCTTGCTTAAGCTTCTTATTCAGAAATTAAACCCCTATTGATACATGGAAACAGACTCCTATTCATATGTTCCATATGATTTGTAGCATCCTAATCCTTGCCATGAATCCTTTCCTTATTCTCAGTATTGTAGACTGAAACACATCATTTCAAAACATGGCTTCTTCACATTTTTTTTTGAAAACGTCAGCTCTTGGTCGATTACTGTTCTAATCATCTCTTTTCACAAGTGCCATGGGTTTCCTAAATCCTGTTGGAGAGTAACTTATTTTTAACTTGTCTTCTGTGAGTATATATTTAAAATTTACCATGAATCTGCACATTCATACAATTACCTAATTTCATAAGCCTTTCATTTCTTTCACTTTTACCGATACTTATATTTTTTTTTTACCTTCAACTATTTACGTATTTTAGGTGAAACATGTAATACTACTGTTCTTAAACAATGTTGTATGCCAGTAGCCCATGGAAAACAATGAATAAAATTAAACTTTAGTAAGTAATTGGTAGGCTGAATGACCATGTGTCTGCTATGCAGTGTCTAGTTCACATACTTAGTAATAACTTGCCTGACTTAAGCATAATTTTGTTGACTTGTGGTTGCTGTAATAATGTAAAGCAATTGCTGTAGTCACTTGCTGGATTACAAGTGAAATTTTGAAACCATAACAATTTTTCCCGCAGTTGTCTTCTGTATGAATTACGTTTTATCCGTTTATTATAAACACTTCAAATGGTATAGGTCCAGGAATTACCATCTGCTATAAGAAGTTTGTGAAATTGTTTACATAACATTGATGAGTATATTAAAGTGGTAAAAAACTGCCAAGAACATGCACTAGAACTTGGATTCGTCTCCACCTAATTACTGCAAAGTAAAAATTAAGCAGCCTTGTCTAATCTGCTTTCATGGTTTTGCAGCATCCAGAGCAGTCTGTGAGTCAGCATCAGGTGCAGTTAGAAAAAAAGACATGTTCTGGCTTGGGGAGAGATAGATGGAGAAATGTAATCCCCTGAAGAAAACAATCCAAATGTCCTGGATATTATTGTAAACTGAATTTTTTCACTGGAAAGCTATCAGAGCTGAAGGAGTAGTTCATGGTGCAAATCCTTTATCCACTGATTTTCCTTCTTACCTATTAAAATGTGTGGTATTAGCAGGTCAAGTGGGCCAAAAGTTTCCTTTGCATATTATGCCCTTTCTTTAGTTGGCCACATCTTGGTGCTTCTGGTGGAATTAAAGGGACATGTCACTGGAAATTCCTGTTTATTCTTAATAAAGCCTTGTAAAGGGAACTCATCTCAGAAGCAAGATTGAGCCATAAAATGTCTCCTGAAGCACTCCATGCGAGAAAACTCACAGCAAAGGGAGAGAAAGGATGGCTTGCTTAACCTGCATGGGTACAAGCACGGCCCCACATCTTCGTGCTCAGAGTCCTTGGTCTATCAGTCATGGCTGACATCGTTTCTTCTGAAGTGTTGAATTTGGAAACATTGCCTGGCATAACCAAGTAGAACAGTTAATTCCTATGGGCTGCACATTTTTATCAAACACAGAAGGAGTGGCAGATGTGCTTTCTGACCCTTCTATGGATGTCCTTTGGTTGCGTTTCACATCTAAGGCAGTTGTGTTGCTTCTCCAGGTGTATGTTGTGGCCATATGGATTTATTTAGCTGGTTGTGCCTCTTCTGTTGGCCCACAACTGAGAGGCACTGAGCAACACCTATACTTTTTCTTCATGAAGTTAAGCTCCAAAACTGACCTTTACTTTTGGCTAACAAACACAATCCAACAACTTCTGTTCCCGGACCTCCTGGCATTGCAGCCATATGAAGGTTTGTTTGCCACACCATTTTTATTTGACTTCATCTTTTCAGGGACAACAAAGTATGTTGAGCTTGCTATCTAAATTTAAAATGAGGACAACACGGATTTTATTCTAGGAGGACAAATGAGTACATTAGTGACTTCAACATTACAAGTGAAAGAAAGTTCTAATAAGAAACAGGTGAATTCAAAGTTAAAAATCTTATTTTCTTGCTCTTATTTAGTATTTCTGTGAGGCTTTTCTCAAGTGAAGGAACTAAAGGCTGACCTGGGTAGAACAGTGCCTTCAGAGTAAGAGTCGCTTCTGGTTCCTCATTCCCTACAGTGATACTTCTTTGTTATTCAGACAAAGAAACCTTCAGAACATCTCTGGAGGACCTCCACTTTTCCTTCCCCCCTTAATAAGGTTCTGTAGTTGGTTTAAGCTTTGGATATGTGAGAACATTTAAGTTAAGTGTTATCAAAACTTTTCAATCTCTTAATATAGAATAAAAGGACTTAAAAAAATCATGAGAGATTGTCTAATTTTTCATTCTATTCATGTCAAATATCTGACTAACTTGTTCTTTAAAATCTCCAGTAATGGAGTGTCCATGACATCCTTAACCAATCTGTTCCTATTCTTAGCCATTTTTATCACAAGATTTTTTGAGTGTCTAATCTGAATATATCTTGATGCAACTTTCATCTATTACTTTTTCTTCTGTCCGCCACAAACATTGAAGAAAACAGATTACTTGCTTCACTTTGTAGCAAACTTAAGTAGCGAAGACTTCACACATCCTCCCAGATTCTTCTTTCCTTGTCTCCCTCTGCCCTTCTCACCTCTTCTTTAGACCAAACAGCCCCAGTTATTTCAAACTTTCCATACCAATAATTCTCATTGCTCTATTCTGGCTTCCCTGAATGAGTCCACCTTGGAGTGTGGTGCATAAGACAGCTTACTTCAGCTGATAAAGCTAATAAACCTGATAAAGCAAGAGAATTAATTCAGTGTTTTGCAGGTTGTAGCCTTCTATATCCCAGAGCAGCTTTTGCTTTTTAACACTCCACAGTTCTTACTCTGTATTTGTGTAGTGGATTGTTTCTACGTGTATATAATGCACATACAATCAATGAATAGCATCCAATTTTTTGTGAGCCAATCTCTTCCACTTGTAGCCCTTTTCTGCTTGGTATTATCTGCAAATGCAATAGGCATACATTTTTTGCTCTGTCACCTCTCTCATTACTGAAATTATTGAGTAGCGGACATCCAAGAGAGGTCCTTGTGGAGTCCCACTTAGTATGTCCTTCGAGTTTGTCAGGAAGCCATTGATAACTGCTGTCTCACTACTCTTGTCCAACCAGTATTGTATTCATTCTAGATATCTTCTGTTAGATAATGCTTCCCTGATTTTTTTGAAAGAAAATGTCATGTGCTTCAGGGTCCAAAGCCTGAGTTAAGTCAACAGTGTATGACACATACCGCTTTTCATCTCTAGTTACAAAATGCTACCCAATGTTAAAAGGGTTTGGGGTTTTGTTGGGGATTGTTTTTGATAATTGTGTGTTTGTTGTTAGACGTCCTCACGGTTGTCTTCCAGGTGCTTGCTATGTCTGTTTATCTATGGTAGTTTCTCACAGTAGGCACCTTCCTCCTTAGGAAGCCAAATGAATTGCAGTTTTGTCTAATTCCTCCTTTCGCAGACATTATGATATTTATTGTTTAGCTATACTAAAAATAACTTGTCTAAAGCGTCCCAAAGTTATGTTAGCTTTTTCACTACTGCAGTCACATTGATGGCTCGTAATCGGTCTGTAACTGTCCTTCTCTATAAGTGAGATGACTTTCTGCCGGGAAGATTATGCTACATATTTAGTAGCTGGCAAAAGCAGATGTGAACACATCACAAGTATGGTATTAGTTATGCTGGTTACCCTTGCTTATCCTGAATTTAAGGCTGAATAGGATCTTTTCTTCCCAAAATAGCAATAGTTAGGCCTTATCTATTATAAAAGACCAACTTTCTGTGGATTTTCCAATGGCACGTAAGTTTTGTGTGAGGTGGATCTTTGATGGAGACACAAGAGTTCATTGCCATTGACTTGGTACATTTTTGTGGCACAGTCGTGCCATGCAGTGCTAGCCCCATTTCCAGGATCAGTTTAATCATTGCTTTTCTTGGTAGGACCAGCTTGCCTGGGCATGATGTGACAGTGACATGCACAGAAGCTTCCACTTGTGTTCTGAGCTGACTCGGTAGATAGCTCCATGTGAGACTGCTTTGATCATGTGAATGTACCCTCAAAGAGTTGTCTTCAGAAGGACTGGGTCAGGGCGACTGGGGTAAGGATGCACTCAGTAGCAAGACACCCCAGTGCCATACTGTCCTACAACACTTGACAGCCTTCCTTGATAAAAATAAAGAGAAGATCCATATCTTTGCCAGTAATAACTTCACCTAGAAACTGACCCCATACTTCATACATTTCAAGAAAATAGGAAAAAATCTGGAAGGAAAAGAAAATATTCTCTTATTTGTGCATTTTTTTTGTATATATTACTTGGGAACTTGCATGTATTTCTTGTTCCCTGTTACTGGAGCAGTGGCAAGTACAAAGATGCAGAGTTCGATGTTGGCTGTGCTTGATAGAGTGTAGAAGCTGTTGAAAATTAAAGGTTTTCTGACTAAAAATGAGTCAAGTCTTCAAGGATTTTCTGACATTATTTCTCTGCGACTTTGGTGATGTGTTTGCGTATGCAAATTATTTGGATTACAACTTTGACTTGTAGCCCTAAAACAAGCTTTGGCTCTACCTTAGAGGTTCTGGCATATCTTCATTTATATAATGTTAGCCAGTATTTTTGGATGGCTTGTTTCTGTTTTGTCAGTGTCACTTATTTACCTTGCTAAATAAGTTTACATTTTTAACATGTAAGTTCTGGCTTCCAAGTGTAGTGTCACATGTTTTTTATCTCAGCTAGTTGAAGGTAATAGAAGTTTAAAATAGGTGAGAAATGGTGAGAGGAGCTAATGGTTCTTTAAAATCTCACAAACTGAACTGGGATTAATAATACTCATCTTCATCTAATTTGTGAGCTATTTTAAATGTTTATCATTCCCTATAATTTTTTTCAAAGGCAAACAGAAGTTCTGAACACAGTGCCATTTACTTTCTCTACTTACATCATCTTACTCCTACTAAAGCAGGCATTACATGTAGCTCCCAAAGTTGCATGAGGATAGCATATCATTATACTTCTGGATAATTCCTTCAAGGACAGGGAGTAAAATTACATCATTTTTATGGATATTTATTTTTATGGGAGTTAATTATACCCAGGTTAATGCAACCCAAAAACTTACCTAAATGTCTTTGCCTGTTGTGTTTTCTGGTTTTTTTGTGAATTGTTGAGGAGTATTTTGCACTTAAAACTTTCTTGACTTCTATAAGAAATTGGGTGGAAGTGAAACAAGGTATGTTTTAAAGTCCAAAGGCTCGTTCCCACTATCGGACCTCACTGGCAGCATTACCACTGTGCTGAAATCTGATTAGTGGACGTTACATTAAATACTTGATTAATCATATGTTTTAGGAAAAGACACATCAGTTGTATGTAGATGTATATTTTGATGAAGCATTCTAGAAAAGAGAAACCATGTAATTACATACATATTTGGCATATGGGGCTGAAGAACAACAAAATATAATTTGTATATATAGGCTGGGTTAGAAAAGTAGCAGATGTTTTCTGTTATTTTTCAGTGATATAGTCACACTATATTGTGTTTTTGAAACAGGTGCATTCTCTCAGCTGCCTGGTGTAATTTCTGTGGCCCGCAAGAGAAGTACAAAAAATTCTTATAGTAATAACCCTGTGACATACCTCACTGCCTAGCCTGGAAAGTGGGATTGATATTACTTTGATTACTCTTAATTCTAATTTTTTTTCTTTCTCTTATCTGTGAGGGCAAAGGAATTAGTGAGTCTGCAGAGATCTCCTATATATGTGAAATATAATGGAAATTTTGAGCAGTGTTTCCGATCTCAAAGTTTGTAAAAAAACCCAATACTTCAGCCTCAAAAAACCCACCACAATGCCCCCCACCCCACCCCAGAAGTTTTTTATCTGTTGTGAGATGCCAACAAGTATGCGTGGGACTTTTCCCGTTTCCTTGATTCAATTCACGTGTTCGTGCTTTGCATCTTGGAGATGCTAGAAATTACCCTGTGAAAATTAGATAAAGAAAGTCGATAATTTTATGAAACACAGGCAGACCAAGAACTGGGACACTGTGATGGAGTCCAGACATGGTGACACTCTCACAGTAGTGACAGGAATTGGCAGGGCTTTGATACTGTCTCTGCGTAGTCCTTGTAAATGCCCCGGTGTATTTACAGAGCAAAGTAATTGTGGGAGGTTTTATTGATCTCGTAAACAATGATATCAACAGCAGTTAACTTCCCAGCAATAATTTCTGGAAGGTTATTTTCATAAATACCATGTTCTTTCACTTGGTTAAATTAGTTATTTGCAGAAGGTATTCCATGTTACTTTTTTTTTTTCTTCATATTTTGGGGGAGATTTTGTGTTTTATCTGGGTCATTGCACATATCCTTGGTATGTTCACTTGGTTAAATTAGTTATTTGCAGAAAGTATTCCATGTTACATAGTTTTTTTTTTCTTCATATTTTTGGGGAGATTTTGTGTTTTATCTGGGTGATTGCACACATCCTTGGTATGGAGTCTTTTTTTTTTTTTAAGTTGTTTGTTGTAAAAAATCAAAATTGGAAGCATTACAGATGTTTGGAAGCCACATTTGTGTGATTGTTAGAGTAAGAAAGGACGAGAAGTCCATTGCAGAAGTGATGCTTCCCTCCTCCAGTTGCGACCTGTAGGCTTAGGCCTTGTGTTATATCACTCCAAGTTTCTTGACCAGGCTCTCCACTTCTTTTCCCCCCCCCCCCGGTGGTGCAACTTTTTATTTCAAATACTGCACCTGGCTGTGCAGCGCTAAAAATGTGATCTATTTGAACAGCACTGTAGTAGTTTAAAATAAAACTATGTTAGAGTAAAATTTGGTCCCTTGCTACAGTATAAGCCAGCAAGGCAGTGACTCAAGAGTGAGTTTCTGTGGTAGCACTGAAATTTGGTTCTCAAAATAGTGTTTTCTGAGGCTGTACACAAGTACTTTATTTGCTCTGTGGTTCTTCGAGCAGAGTTTTGAGATTTTAATGCATTTTCAAGACTTCCTATGATACTTGGGAACCTCAGAGGCATGTTCACACACCACAGCATCATGCTGGAGATCTATGTGTAAACCCTAGGTAAGCAGGTAAATCTGCATGGGGCAGTCATCACAAAGAAATATTATATAGCCAGAAACAGAAGTTTAAGTTTCAACAAACTTTGCAACATGGTCATTTAGCCCGAGTGTAGCAACCAACTCATGCTGCCCTAATACTTATGGCTCAATACCTAGTTGTAACAGTCTTGGTGATTTTGGCAGTGCTCTGCATTATAGACAAGTATATGTTTGGGTAACAGAGTGTAATGCATTCAAGTCAATGCATTACAAATAATAACTCACTGATCTAAAAGGCATGTATCATCATCACTCTGTAACCTAACGTGGCAATGGCCTGGTCATAGTCAGAATGACTGCTAATTTCTTTAAAATCTTTTTATAGCTTTTCATTTCATTATATGTTTATTCTGATTAGGTATGTCAATTTTATTAAATGTCAGATGTATGGGTAATAGAATATAAAAATATAAATGGATCATCTCCTCTTAATCACATTTTCCCCAAATTGAAACAAAACAAAAAGCCAAACATTTCCCTCAAATGCAATTATGAGATCATTTGGGGAAAGCAAATGTTGTATCCATTTCTTCTGAATGCTTGAATTAATTAATCAATCTCTATGGGAGAGGTTTAGCTCAGTCAAATTTTGAATCACCTGCAAATAGCATGAAGTGTGTTTACATAAAACAGTGCCAACAAGCTTAGCTTCTTTTTTTTTTTCCAATTGCAGACAGCCAATAGAAAAAAACAGAGGAGAATCTGGCAGTAGATAAATTTAGCACAGGTCTCCGTGTAAGATAGAATTGCTGCAGATACCACCATTATTTAACCTGAGCCAAACCTGGTGTGAATTTAAGGTAATTTACTTTTTAACTTCATAACAGCACGTCCCTTTGGCGACTGACCGACCATTCTCATTGTTCTAACAACAATGAAACAGCATCAGCGCAACCTTGACCACAGAGGTGGACGTGGTTTTGTGCGCGCATCAAGGTACATTTCTCCATATCTTCATGCCCCTAGAGGCAATTTAACTTCCCATCTTCATGCCTTCTGGTGTTTTTTGCCATTTCCTATTTTTGTTCTGTGCCTGATTTGGAGAGAGTGTTTGGGGTTTGCTGTAGCAGACGGTTACTCTTTTTTGATAAAACACTTGTAAGAAAAAGGTTAAAATTGGGTAGTGGAAAAATGACATCACTTTCCAAAATTCAACAAACCAATTGAACTAAACAGATAAATCCTTAATGTCGTTGTTTAGTCAACCCTTTTAATTGATGTTGGCTTCTTCTATTAGCTGTGTGAAGCAGGGGCTTTGATGAAGGTTTTGAGAAGGGAACGTGGCCATCTGAGTGACGCAGTTGGGGCTCCTGAGCCCACAGCACAGCATTGTTGCTACACAAAGGCATGGAAGGGCTGCATCCAGCTAAAATAATAAAAAAATTTTTTTTCTTTGTTTTTATGATCTTTTAAGAGAAATTCCATTTACTCAAAAATGCACATTTCAGGAAGCACTAATCTCTGAACAAATGAGAGCATTGTATGTAGCAGGATGATTAACGTCTCTAGAAATCTGATTTCGTATTTGGCAATAACACACAAAACTTGATTAGCAATCAGATGTGAAGTGTTGATTGATAACAGCTTTGGTTTACAACCCTGAATCCAATATTGTAATTTAACTTCAGTATAAATAGCTTTCTTTTCAATTGCAGTGTCACATTCTTGCCAGAATTGCAGAATTTTTCTTCAAAAATGTAATTCGCTGGATTTACATGAAAGCTTAATGGGACCATAGTTCACTGTTGATTACACTGTTTGTCATCTCTATTCACCCTTTCTTTCCAAGTATTGTAAATGATGCATTCAATTTAGGTCTGGAAAAAAGTAATGTACATCCTTTACTGGGCTTCTTTCACCCTTCTCCTTGAATGTTGTCCCTACTTTCTCTTTCTTTGTTCATTTACTTTTTTTTTTTAAATATGGTTTTATATTCGCTGCATGTAATAGTTACAAAAACTTATTTCAAAAGCTCATTTTATACTTCAGGCACAACTAGAAGAAATGTCATGGATACATTCTTTCACTTTTTGTTTAAACACACAAAAGTTAAAACTATTAATCTGACTTGGAAACACAAGCTATGAGACTTTTCATTTTATTTTGACTCCAGCTACACTGCACATTTAATATTTTGAAGTACAATTTTTATAAGAGTTTCTACTGAAACTCTTCTGACTTCAGTTATTTTTAATCTGATTTCTGTCATGTCTTCTAAAAGCTACGTGTTGTCCGTGGGGTACAAAATTAGATCTTTTTGTTATAATTGCTCCTTAGAATTTTTTCCATAGTCCTGGGTTGAATAAGTAAGACCTGTGAGTAAAGATAGAAAGAAAATAAATGTTTAATCCAGAAAAGGGGAAATTCAGAGGAGAGAGAATCCAGGTATAAATCCTTTTTTCCCTTAAATTTGCCTCTGGATTTCCTCTGCACAAGTCACAAGTCGTGCCTCATGATCCTATGGAGTCTTGGAGGAGGCAGCTCCGAGCGCGGTGGTGATGTTCTTTGCCTCTGGCCACCGCTGGTTCTCCTGAGGTTATGTGGTCCAACGTGGTGGGGCCTCCTTCCTGACCCTTGGCAAGAGGAGGGGAAGAAAAGATTTTCCATCAGTTTTTCCATCCCAGTCCTGGCAAAGTGGAGGAAGAGAGGAAAGTGGGTGGTTATTCCAGTTCCTGCACCATCTGGGAAAAGTTGGGATATGGAGACATAGCATGAAGGCTTGCGTTTGATATAGGGGGAAATGTTAAAGTTAACAGCAGCTGGTGAATGGAACAGATTATTTTTGCTCTCAGCATTTCCAGGTGCCTTGGTATGATGGTTGTTCGATGCGTCTAAGAGATATGTTTCCGTCTGGATGGATGGACAAGAATGTTTGCACATCTATACAGGGGACCATAACTTAGTTTGAAATATGGATATTCTTTTCTGGGTTGAGTTACCTTTGTGAGATATGCAAGTTTTAATGTCTTTAGTAAGATACAAATAAAGGTGATTAGTTGAAATGACCATAATTACAAAAGAAAAAGCAAAAAGATCTTGTTGAATCTTCCATGTTAGAGCAACCTGGCCACCTCTGAAGGAAACTTCCAGCGTTTTGATCTCTTGTGCCTCATGTAGCTGTAGATCTAGAAAGGAAGCTCTTTGTGTTTAGATGCTACTGAACTGGAAGTAGTGGTTTTGATCCAAAGGAATTGCATCTAAATGCCTCTCTGCTTTCCAGTAGGATGCTGCAATTTTAGATTTGATGCACTTTATTTCTGATAGGAAAATATATGAGCAAAGTATTCTTTTTTTTAAGCTGATGTGAAAGTCATGAGTAGTTCCTGAAGTCAGAAGATTCTTGTATAACCATATCTACAAAGGCTTTTAGGATCCAGTTTCCCATAGATTTATCTAAATGAGGACCAAGATGTCTTTCTGCAACCTCATCATAAACCACTGACAACTCACTGAATTTGGGCATTAGGATTAGCACAATAATCATGTTCTTCTTTCATCACTGAGAAGGATCTAGATACTATTCAGATAGTTGGAAGTTCATCATAACTAATAAATGACAAGTCAAAATAGATTTTGTGGCATGTCTGATCATAATTTGTAGAAATTATATTTTCCACTTAAAAATGAAAATGTGCATTCTTCCACTGGGAAAAATACTAGTGATACACATTTCTGAACAACCTTTGGTTTTGATTTCCTTTGTCTTATCAGATTTGACTGGATTAGCTCTTGTTTTATATCCAGAGATATAAAATACTTCATTTTAAAGTAACTTTTTTCTACATAGTTATGTCAGTGAGGAAGGTCTTACTGGTTTGGAATTGTTCTTGGGTCCCAGAGCCTTTTGGAAAAATAATATTTCCAAAATGTGATTTTATGTTACAGTTACCACATAAACAAATTAGTCTCAAAACAAGTTAGAACTGAGCTTGAACTAATCCTGCCATTTCTCTGATTCAGAATGATTAAACGTGTGTCCCTGAGTGTTGAATTTCTTTATAATCCTGTTTTTCAGTGATGGTTATTCTGCACTTTCAATCTCATAGTCACAACCCACTTGATTAGCATGGTGGAAAGTGTCAGACCATGAGGAGGTATGGACGAGGTACTGATGGATTTTTTTTTTTTTTTTCCCCTAAGAAGAAGAAATGAGCTTTTGAGAATAACATTTAGAGGACAGATTGGGGGAAATACAAAATAGGAGTTCAACTTGCTGGAAGAAAGAGCAAAAGAGGAGATAGAAAAGGAAGAAGAGAAATGGATACAGAAGACATCTCAGAAAAATGACACCTGTTGCCACTGACTGTTAACACTGAGGAGAAAAGGAGGAATGAAGGATAGAAAAATAGAAGGAGGAAGGTATAGTAACCTTTCTAAGTAGCTTAGAACAAAAAATGGATTATCCTCTAGAGTTCAGCACAGCTCATAAAGGAGCCTCGATAGCCTTCAGTTCCTAATAGCATGGGATTTAATAGCAAGGGATGTAGCTGGCATGTTCAGACACAGTCACATTTCATCACAATGATCCTCCCTTCTCCATAAAACAAGACACCTTAACTCGGAAATATGGTCCTCCCGGCCAATCTTTATGGGCAGATGTGCTGCAGCAATATGCCAACACATGTCCTGTGCATGCAGTGGTTCCTTCCCACATGGCCATAATGAGGGCTCTACATATAGGAGTTTCTAATTTACTCTTACCCTGAAGGATAACATAAGCATTATGGGGATGTTGTTAAACATAGCATATGTTGTTGCTGTGAGCTGCTTTCTCCTTACAAGTTCCCTGGGTGAAAAGTGACTTGTTTCCTCAGAAGGCTGTTTGAGCAGGGTATATCAATTGGTCACGGAGAAAATTTTTACAAGAGTTATGACAAGATATACTAGTAAAAAACCCAAAAACATAATTGCTGGCATCCAGCCTTACAGTTCAGTGTGGGAACTTCTCCTTCCCACAAGATGGAGGGAGAATACTGTAAACTCATGTACAGCACCTCTTTACATAAATAATTAGAGTTAGCTCATGTCTTGTTGGAAGTATAGTTAGTATCAAGCCTTGGCTCTATTCCACTTTTACTGTTTTCTTTATGAAAAAATAAATGTGTGTGGCCGTAAGTTAAATTTATGTTATAAATATGCATGATTAAAATCGACCCTATTTGCTCACATGCCAAAATTGTCCCAGCAGGGGAATTTGGAGAACCCAAATTTATTGCTATGGCTCCTTGATTCTTCTGCTCCTCCAGCTTCAACCGTGGCCCTGGCCAAAACCAAGCTGGAACGGAGCAGAACATTTCTGCTGTGTGATCAGGTACATGGTGCCCAACGGGGACAGCTGGTGGAGATGCTACTGCCACTGACTTTGTACCCGGGACAAATTTCCCTCTGATGGGAAAATGCAACCGATTATGCACCCTTTAAATTATTGCTCGTTGGGCAAAAAAAAATGATGCTGCCCTCCTCCAGCTTGGGATTTGGTCCCTGGGACATTCAGCATGATGGGAATGGTAGCAGAGATGAGCTACACTGAGTACCTCTAACAGCATACAACTCACCCGTTATCTCAGACCTTCCAGGTTGAGTAATACTCTAAAAACAAGCTTATAATACAATGCTGAGATTTTTCCCGTCTCAGGGGTATCTGCAATGCTGGGCACACATAATGCATTTTACTGTGCTCATTTGCAGCTTGAATGGCTTGCGGGGGTCAGCAGCAGAGCGCAGACTTTTTCACCCCTTAAGCAATGAAGCATTGAGTAAAAGTTATTATTACCAATTAGTGGTGGCATTACTATTACCAATTAGTGGCTGTATGAAGCAAATCATTAGTCTTAGTTCAGTTATTAGCAGCCAGGTGTTCATGAAACATGCCATGTGCAGCTAGTGTTGTACCTCCGTAGTCAGCGTCGAGGCCAGTCGTAGAATTTGTGACGTCTCTGCGCTGTCCCTGCATGGGGTTTTGTTGTCACCGCCTCCCTCCCCAGAAAAAAAAGAAGTGTGTTTGGAGTCAGTGTGGAGGGGTTTTTTGTTGCTGCCACTGTTGTGTACCTAGTGAGTGAATAAATAAGGCAATTTCAATCCTTAGACCAGTATTCTGAAACCTTTAATATACCAAATTCATGATGTAAAGCCAAAAATCAAATTTCCAGTTTTGTTGTTGGTTACTGGTTCATTTGTAAGAGCAAAATTGCTATGTCAGAGAAGGGGAAGTTACAGTGCAAATTACTTTTGATCGAAAGTGTTGTTTCTCTAGGACTCCTGGTTTTGAAACCCTTAATACGCTGTATTTCCACATACCCTTTAGTTTTGTATAATGACTTTACACAAGTTTTTTAGACAGCAAGCAGCATCAATTAAATTCTATTTAAGAACTTAAATTGCACTTTTATAGTGTGTTATAATTGAAAAAATTAGGAAGTTAATGGGAAAAAAATGGAATTGGTATCTTTAGTGTTCCTTCCATACTGAACTATGTTTGTTACTTTGGTGCATTTTGCATGGGAACTCATAGCTGTAGCTCTGTAAGTATATGGAATAACTAAAAAGAAAATTAAGAATAACTAATAAAATTCTGATACACCAAATACTTATTGCATAGAATTAACTTTAATCACGTAATTAGAATAGGCATGAGGAATCTTTTTCATACTTCTTGGAGTAATGAGTAGGGGCTTAGAGTGTTGTTTTCTCTTTTGATGAATCGGATGTCTTCTGATTTTCAATATTAGTGAAGAAGGGATTTGACTGACGGTTTCTTTGAGGACAGTTTAAAGCAAATGAATCGTGGGATAGCGTCGGTCGGGTCAGTTCGAGCACTGGTGGGGTAGGGACATCTGGTGGTGCGATACAGGAATAATCGAACACTTGCAACTGGAAGTGCAATTGCATTGGAATGATTAAGGCAAAACCATCATTATACCCATACTTTCGTTACTTTTCTGTTTTGGTATCATTCAAGAAACACTTATGTGTGTGTTTATGTTTCAGTTTGTGTATGGTTTTAATTTACTGGAAAAGAAAAGTAGAAACTAAGGCCCTGTTCTTGATGGTGTAGACGTGATGTGTTGAACACCCTTAATTCAAAGGGCATTTAACTTACACTCAATTGTAAGTTTAAAATCAAGCTCATGATACTGGACCATGGTTCTGTGGGTAGAGTGGGTATGTGTAAACCCTGTGCATTTGGGCTGTGTTTGTAGTTCTGCCAGTGGTTCGCTGTGATCTCTGGGCAAAGCTGATTTCATTTGTTTCAGACCATCATTCACCAATTGTTTCAATCCATCTTTCAGTCCATCTTTCTGTAAAAGTGCTTTGATAATTTTCAGCTTCTGAGTTCCATAGGTAAAGAATCAAAGTAAAGTGTTTACATATCTTGGATTACGAAGTTCTATAATAATTAAGGATACAGTGAGCAATTTTATTTGTATGTGTCTACCTTGAACCCCTGTAGATCATATATACGTAACCAGTATTTTAGGTGCAGTCATTTTAAAAGAGAAACTCTTTAGGATGAATTTTCTGGTGTTGTGTGTAACTGTGCCTGATACTTATTTAGCACCGTGCACATGGTGACAAAACCAAGTCCATGCAAACATATGTGTTGAAGGCCATGCCCTTGGGAAGAGTTTCCCAGGAGCGTTTAATGCTGCAATGTCTTGCCAGCACCACACCAGGCGCTCACCTTCCAGGACAAAGCAAAACCTTCTTGATCTATGAACATCATTCCTCTCGTTATGTTCTCCCTGCTGTTCGTGTGTCTCCAGCCGTTGGTAACGGGCATTGACCACGGGCTGTCCAGGGACAACTCGGTCTCTGCAGACAGAAGGCAAAGAGTTGTGTTCATCTGCTCCCGCTTACAAAGCTTTTGTGACTGCTGTCTTGTCTTCTCTTAGAGTAGATGTGTTCTTGAAATGCTAAGTTACTAGTTTGTGTTTTATGTATTGTGTCAGGAATGTATTTTTACCGTGATGTATTCCCCATGCAGTTCTATAAAAAGGAAAGTGGGGAAAAAAAACCCAAGTATCTGTTCTTTACTTTGGTACCAACATGACACTGAGAAGTTTTCCAGGAAGAATCTGTAGCAGCTGCAAGCTTCAGGTCCTTTCATTGTGTCCTGGGCAGAAAAAAGTCAATAACCTAAATCTTTCCCAGCCAGTTACAGACTCTTTACTGTGGTCATTATTCACACAAGGAATCCTATAGTCTGTAAGGAAGGATATATAATCAAGCTCAGAATCAGAACAACCACTATATAATTGAAAAACTGGGACTTTCAGATTGAGAGTTTCCTCGAAGTAATGAGCTGCAGAGATCAGCACTGTGCAAAGTAGAACAATTTATCTCCAAGTCAGAATAACTATTCCCTGCTGCTCTTCACAAGAGGGTGGGTATTTTATCAAGGTCCAACCCTCCTTTTTCTTCTTGCGGTAACATTTATGTTTCATAAAAGTCATCATGACTTCTTTTCCATACAGCAACAATTCTTTGTTATATGAAATCTTCCATTGCCACCCCAGTGGTTCTGTCACCATCCTTTAAAAATTTCTCCACTCTTGGTTTGGATAAAAGAGAGAAGCACTGACATTTGTATGCTGTAGCCTTTGTTTCTGACATGTCCCAAGGCCGTGGTGACAGCTGTGAAGTTGGGGATAGCCACAGAGTTGTTACAGATCTGCTGTTTTCCATTAATGAGAAGCTGGTGTTCATCTGCAGCCCTTCTCCGCATTATTTAACCTATAATGCTTCATATTGCAAGCAACCCATTATAGAAAAAAATGTTGGTTTTATGTTTCAGGTGCAAAGATGGCTTGAAAGGATTTACATACTCTGCACTAAAGTAAGTAAAGTTTCTGTGAGTAAGTAGCTTAAGGTGATCATTCTGAAGAATTGTGCACAGTGGCAACTGCATTGTATGAGAAGAGTATTCCTAAGAAAAATCATGCTGTTGTAAAACTTTTGCAACTTCTAGGTTATACAGCATATTTTGAAGAAGGTATAATGTGCTGGCAGGAGAGGAATCTTTTCGTATTTGGGACGATTATTAAAGGAAACGCAGACATACGGTTGCATGTTTTTGAAGGAGCATTAGTCTTTTCTCTTTCTAAACTGGGATTCACAATTCCCAGTATTTTCCTGGAAGCAAATGGCTGCTGTGTTTCAACCTCGAGTTTATTTGCTGCATTTACAAAATTTTTAATGAATACAACAGTAGTTCTGTAACCAGCACCCAAATAAAGTCTGGATTTGTAGCATATTCATTTGAGATATCCTCAACATGCCACTAAACCTTGTGTCTGCCATCATGGTCCAGACTCTCCCAGAATTTACTTTGTGATGGGACCCTCTGGTGTTCCTCACTCATTTGTTGTAGTTATACAAAGTTCTCCTGTCTTTGTCCCTGGCGTCAGAAGTACAAAGAGACGTTATTCTTATCTTTCCCTTACATACTCTGCTACCTGTCTACCACTCAGACAGCCCGGTACGCAGACGGTATCAACTCACAGGTGAAGAAAAGAGCTGAAGTCAAGCAAGACAGACTTCTTGTTGGTAGTGGGAAATATTTTATACAGTTTACAGCTATGAAACAGGCATGGAATTTGATATAAGGTGCCAATAGTTAAATAATTTAGCCTATAATCCAGAAATATGGACACAAAACAGTCCTATGGCAAGGTGCAGAAACAGTGCTTTCTGAAATCACCAGTTGACAGTCACATACCGAATGACAAAGCTCTTATACCTTCATTGCCCTCGGCAAGGCTACCACAGTACAGTGTAACTCGGATTATTGGGCAAAGTGTTAGGAAACATCTTGCATTGCGTCCTCTGTTGCCCTTGATACGCAGTAATTCTATACCTAAGATGAATCGGTATATTGACAGTATCAACTTTTGGGTGAAGAAAGAGGGCTGGAGATGAAGCCAAGCAAAATAAAGTTGATGTTCTTGGTGGGAGTAAAAACATTTTAAAGATTTTACAAAACAGATATTTTATGAAAATATTACAGTAATTATCAACCTTTATGTAACCCCATTTTGCTGAAGATAATTGAGATATTTCATGTGCCTTTTTATTTTCTTATTTAGTGTTCTTTCTTTGTATGAGAGATGGACTTCCCTAGTAATGTTTTTGTTCCTAGTTTTAAAAAATTCCTGGCAGCAGCTGTGACCATTATCTGAAATTTAAATACACATCGATGGAGCGATCTTTTCAATGGCATACAAGGTTTGGCAGCTGTATAGGATGCATTTTCTTTTGCAGACCTGTGGGTAACTTCAAGCTTGTCTTAAAGACTTAGAGACTTATACTGGACTTTATGTATTTCTTTGAATTATTTATATAATTGTGGCTTTGTTCTGTTTTGGTTTTTTCTTTCAGGTTCATTGTAGGGAAGGAAGAAATCCCCACTCATTCATTTTCACCTGAAGCAGCGTTTTCAAAAATAGATAGAAAGATGAAGCATTGTGAAAAAGTATCACAGCCAAAGAACATACTGGCTCTAACAAAAAAGCTCATGGACAAAGTGTAAGTCAAAGAAAACAAAAGAAAAACAAAATTAAATGAATCATTCTTACTTAGCTCATTTAATGTTTTGTTACATTGTATTTGACAATGTTTTATAATATTGTTGCCATGCATTTAAGTGTTTTGCATTTCGTTTTTACTGGGTAGTTGGCAGTGACAAATGATGACCTCTAATGAAAGCAAAATTTAAGACCTGTATGTCATAACAATGACTTGCAACGTGCAGTCATCTAACAAGGGAGAGTAAATTCAATCAATTCTGAGTGGCAGAGTGGTGGTTGCTTTTTCTGAGTTTTCAGCAAAACCAGCTCATGGCATGGTTTTGCTGGTACTAGTAGTGATATTAAGGAGGGGAAATTGCACAGCAGCAGACCTTACTTAGGTCTCCATAAGGGACCGTAACATCATCTTTTTGGGGACCTACCTCCCTGTATTGCATAAAGGAGAACAGGATTGGTAGCACATGGCCTGACTCCACGGTCAGGAAATAGGAAATTGCAAAGCAAAGAGTGAGTCTAAAACTGTTTTGCACAAGGTCAGATTAGATGTGTGAAGTTAGGTAAGAGAGATTCCCTCCCAGTCTTACAAGATCCAATTTATTGTGCTTTAGTATGAGCTTAAAGAAATTACATCAGATAGCTTTTCAGTCTAATATGTTTGGATTATGTACTTCTGCTGCGCTTGATTTGTCTGCTTCAGGCATATTGGATACCACAAGGAGTCATTCATTTACGGGGAAGATAAGAGTAAAAAATTGACTAGGGGTCTGTCCATACCGCACCTATGAATCTTCACTTCCATTGACCTCTCCAGGAGCAGTTTTATGACCAGATCTTTACCTGCTGACATACAGGAGAGAAACAAGTCTTCCAAATGCATTGTGTTCTCAAAGTAATGGCTTATCTTACTTGCTCAGATAATGAAAGAACATGAAGTAACCTACATGACATGGCAACTTCCTATGATTTGCTGTGGTTTTTAATTGAAAAATAGGAGGGAAGTCAGCAGTGGCTTTTCAGGCACAACTGTATTAGACAACAAAAGACCTACAAGAAGACAGCTCCAGCCATATGCAGATTCTTTTAACTGAGTTGCTTGTACCTATTTTGTCTTAAATACCTCTTACTCAGTTTGCTAGAGATAGTTCATAGCTCTTC
Source organism: Cariama cristata (assembly GCF_000690535.1). NCBI lineage: Eukaryota > Metazoa > Chordata > Aves > Cariamiformes > Cariamidae > Cariama > Cariama cristata. The sequence goes on along the minus strand of NW_009625401.1, from coordinate 7,584 downwards.
CACTGTTCATTTAAATACAAGGATCAAGGGACTATGAGTGGAGAAGAGCATTTTTTCTTTAACATTTTGAAACTCCTGACTCGGACATTCAGAAAACTTTCAATTTTCAGTCCTAATGCTCTCACAGGTTTCTCTTCCATATGGTTCTTTTCAATATAATTGAGTCTAAATGCCTGTAACCTGATCACATTCTCATTACAATTTTTGCTACATAAACTGACCTCACAGATGATTTATGGCCATTAGACTTTATAGTACACAATTCAAAACTTCCAAGATATTTGACACAGTATATAAATTGTGTAATTTATTTTGCATTAAAACTTAAATCTTGGCTATAGCAAAATATAACGTTCAGAACTGGTATGACATTACTTCTTTTAATTCCGCATAATGTAGGGCTAATAACTGTACAATCCATGGGTCCCACCATCCCAAGCCAGTCTCTTTTAAATGCTCAAGTCAAGTTCTCAGTCTGAAGTAAGAGCTACGTAAAAATCTACACAGCAGAAGAAATAGCCCAGAAGTGAAAGACTTGTAATTGAGAGAAGTCTCACAGGGTATCCCTGTGCGTTTGTATGTTCTGCATTACCCTCTAATGAACCTTACAATGGCATGAAAGATGTAAGGACACAGATAACGGATGCTTGGTCAAATATCCTTCCAGAACCATGGAGCAGAAACAAACCAGGAAGGGTCACATCACTTCTCCCTGTTGACCACAGCAGAAAATTTGTTCTTAAATTTTGTATTTAATGTGTGGCATGGCAAGAGATTGCATCCAAATAAGTGTGCAGACACTTCTTGCTGTACAACTAAAGTATTGTTAGTTTTTATTGTCCTTTTATGGCATCATAAAAGTTCACAGTACTCTTCAGTGGGTAATGGGGAGAATGAGTGGTGGGAAAATAGCACTTTATGTATTTTTAGGCCGGAAAAATTTATGAAGTCTCCTGTCGATGACACTGAAAACATCTACAAGTTAATATGTGTTTCATTGTGCTTTTTGCAGGTGCAAACATGGCCCAAGGCATAGATGCTGTAAACACTATGGAGATAATTGCATCTCATATTGTATTAAAGTAAGTGCAGAAAAAGTTAGATTGACAAACTCTGGAAACAACAGGGTAAAAGTCTTTAGTCAAAAAAAGCATATGCTTAGGACGTGAGAGAGGAGCCTGTTACTCATTCTTCTTCTATTGAAAAAGTGACAAGCCTGAAAACAGATTTTTTCAATTTAGGACGGGGTCGTGGGGTGGTGGGGTTAAAGTTCTCTGGTCTTTCAGATTAGCTGTAGTGAATGAATAACATACAATGTGTGGGGAAAAAAAAAGGACTAGCAAGCAAGGAACTTGTTTAACTATGTGATGCACTTCAGGGCTGAGCCAACTTGTGACTCCACCCTAAATAAAGCACCTGGAATGTGCTGCTTCGGCAGGCGGTGCCGCACGTGCAGCTGTGCCGCTCTGGCACACTGCTGCCGGGCCCTGGGCGCGCTCCTCCCTTCTTTTATTTTAAGGGCTCAGGGTAATGAGAGATTGGTCACAGTTGCTGTGCCCAGGAAGAGCCGTTTATGTCTGGTGGCATAATTCATCCTCCATTATTAATGTGATCAGCACATTTTTTTTCGGAGGAGTACTGTGTAGAGATTTGTTTTGGCTGGCGTTGGGTTGGCACAGGTGGTACCACCTGCCATGCCTGTTTTAGGAGCTGGTAAGACTCCAGAACATTTCAGGCACTTAATAATTTACCCATTTTTATATATGGAGCAGCAAAAATGGATTTGAGTATCTTCAGATGCTTTTGGTATATATTACTGTTTTAAATTAAAATTTTATGTATGGTTAATGTTATCTCACAAGAGCTATGCCTAAATTTAGCATTAGAAGAGCACAACATTTATTCATGAATGTTTATTAACAATGTAATTTTGTGTTGTATTAACACTCTTTTTTACACTGCAGTATATTAGCGTACCACTGTGTAACACGGATATAAGTTGCACTGGAGTTGATAGGATTTGAGATGGTGCTTAAGCGTTCTCCTGAATTACAACAAGAATATGCAGTAGAGCATTCACAAATAGTTCAGGATAGTTATGTCACTTTTCTGTTGTAGGTATGACACATATTTAACAGAACCCAGATTAAAATGACAATTTTACAACCTCTCACCACTATCTCAGTCCACTTAATGTTTCATTCATAGGCTCTTTTCTTCAAGGCGTGACATCTTTGGGGACACAGACTTTCTGTTTGCTTTGTGCTTGTTCAGTGCCTTGCCCAGTAAGTTTGCTGTTCGGTGCCTCCTGGCCCGCTTTGTCTCCCATCTCCTGAGTGCTCGTTTGGTCAGCATCCTCTGGAGATGTGCCTTCATTTGCAGAGTACTCTGTGTTTTCCTCACAGATATCAGTGTCTGACCTTCAGGATCAACGTCCAAGACTGCAGTGAATATTATATTCAAAACAAGGATTAAAATTAAGCAAAAGTGATTTTATGGGTTGCTATGCTGTGTTTCCAGATCTCTGCTGATGGTAGTATCTCCTAGTGGGCATCTTTTTTCATGGGTGCCTTGCTATAACTCTGGTCTTCTGCATTTTTACATAAAGTGCTGTCTTTCATTCTTTAGGCATATTTTGCAGTAATCAGCTCTTAACTACTGTTAGTCCAGACTTGCTTTCTGAGCTTCTTTATTAATCTCGCACAAAATCCTTATGCATTCTGTGCTGCATGCTCTATACGTTCCCTCGTAACACTGTATGATTGTACAAGCGCAGTTAGAACAAACAAGGATTTCTGTTAGCCCTAATGGAACTGATGCCTCTTCTCCATGGAAAACTGTCATAATCTGCTGGAAGAATGAGTGTGTGTGTGAGACTTCCTGGGTAAGGAGGGAGGTGATCTGACTGTTAGGGAATATAATGAACTTGAAATGCCTTTAAAACAGAAGGGTGACCAAGAAATAGGAGTTAGTCTTGTTCAGTCGCTCTAGTGGAGTCACCCAAATCTGATTTCAGGTTGTGAGTTCCTCAAATTACAGTAGACCAGCCCCACACTACTCTCTGTCCTTTCTTAGGTGAGTGGGGAGATGTGTTAATGATGAAAGGCACAGGAAAAAAAATAAAAGGGATATTCAGGAGTCTGTCCTCTTCAGTTGTTTATTCAGCATCATTTTGTTTGTGTTCCATGTACCCTTGAAAGGGGATGAGGTGAGAATAAAACCCAACTGATAATGGAGCTGAACCAAGTCTTGACCTGACTAAAAATAAATTTTAAAAATATGTTTTTATAACGCTGTTCTCTCTTTAGAGAAACCAATTGTGCATTTGAACTATACTTCATTGTCGTACCAGTCTTGTATTGTATTTTAGTATGAATTATTCTTAACTAAAACAATATAATCAGGGAAATACCACTGAAGTGGCAGCCAGATCTTTGAATTTCCTGCCTTTTCTATGGTTTTTTTAAAATTAAAACATGAGTGAAAAAATTTGTTTTGATGTGTTTGAATTTTTAAAGATCAAAAATTCTTAAAGCATTTTCATTTCTTTCTGTGGCTGTTCCTGAAGTCGATCAGTAATAGCTGTCAGCTGATGTGGTTTGAGCATGTTTCTGTAATTCCATATCTGTAAGGGAGCTTTCAAATCTGATAATGATCTGATGAGCTGCTTATTGCCAAAATTTCCCCTCCATGCTATATTTTCCCTTACTCTTGAACATCTCATCTTCTCGTTATCATATCTGTGCTTTAATTGTCATTGCATGCTCTTTTTCTCCTGCTCTGCATTTAAATGCAAGTTAGCTATCCATGATAGCTTTTATGTAACATTTAGTAATGACATACCACCTAATTTCATAGACTTCCCTTCAAATTTTAAATACTTAAAATGCTTTGGGTTTGTACATGTCTGAAAAGAGCTACCAGAAGCAGTTAAACAATGTTGTTCCCCTTTTGGATTCCACTTGATTACAATGAGGAGACATTAGCCAACAGTAGTAGTCCAGTTGTCCATTTTTTCTGCTGATGCTGTGGATGACACCGGATAACCCACACAATTTACCTAATGACTGGGATGACCAAAAAGAATGAGAGATTGTTTTCTGATTATCGTAGTCTCTGCGTTTTGGCTCTTGAAGGAACATAGGCAACTGTATACCCAGAAGAAATTTTAAATACCTTAACTAATTTATTTTAAATAATTATTTTAAATAATTCCTAATATGTTGCAACAGGTTGACTGAGTTTTGGTATGTTACTGAACTCTGTTTATGTGACACGTGCTTTTCTGGATTTGAGTTATAGCCAATATCTTGACTGTATTACTAACTTTTTAAGAAATCTGTTTCTCAAAAGGAAGGAAAAAAGGTTTATTCAATGAGTTCTGCAGATACGTAGTTTCACTGTGCTGCTACTTCTGGCTGATCTGAGTTCCAACTCAAAATCTCTGTGGAGAAATGGCTCTTAGCAGAGTTTTCTTGGCTGACTTATGCTTATTATAGTGTCCTGCGTATACTCTACTGTTTTCTATCTCCTTTGTCATTTGAATTCTTTTTATAGAAGAGAAAAGTTACGATATTATGCATTGATTATAATATGTAATACTTTCTGTGACTCTGAAAAACACCTGCAAATGTGATACGGATTCACCTGGTTGATTTAATGAGCTAAATAGAAAGATTTGTGCACCACTTATTGCTGTTCGGTGCACATCAAAACTAAACCTCAGTCCTTTGGTTCATCACTTCTAAGTAGGCTACTCATAAAAATCACGGATATATTTGAGTGTTTCCAGTTGGAATTTAAGTGTTTCCTAGTGCAGTGTTCCTCACCCCATCTAAGTAACCTTTTTTACAGCTGGGTGAAAACGTCAAACATATGATACTGTTGTTTGTTCTCTTGGTTTTGGCTTTGTTTGTAACTGCTGGGTTTTATATATAATAGTAGCTGGTATCGTAATCATCTAATATTTTTGGAAGATGAGGGCTAGGTACTTCACACCAGGGTATCTCTTTATTTTACGTGCGAATATATGCTCATCTTAATTTTGACATTTTGACTACACAAAATTCACAGTGCCTTTACATCTCTGCCTACCTCCCATCCCTTTCAGTAGGCATTTTCATTATACAATCAGAAAACACTGAGTCGTTAGCTGTTCAGTACGTGCAATTTACATACCTTAAGAGTAGCAGACGAAGAAGTGGAAGTTTTTCATTCATAGCTACTGGATCATTGGGTGACACAATATATGTTCTTCCACTTGGCTTTCATAAACCACTTCTTGAGTAGCAGGGAGAGTAATTGCTTCAGGAAGAGTTTATTGCTGGATGTTTAACCACAATAAAATTTTATGGGCTTTATGATGCATTATAAAGTTCTATAGGAAGCAAAAATGTTTTGAGTTTCTGAGTTTGAAAGATTACTCAATCAAACCCTCTGCCAGTTGTCCCTGTAACTGGAATTGTCTTGATGTCCCTGAGTATCTTCTGAAAAATGAACCACACAAATCATGAGCATTGGGTGCCTGCCTTATTTGCCAATGGCATGTGCACAGATAACTTTCACAGAAGGCATCTTCCAACCAAAAAACAGATAGATTTTATTCAGAATGATTAGAGAAGTTCAGCCATAGGGTAAGAATAATGATAGGAAGCTTTGGAGGAAGTTATAAGAAACTGGGGAGAAGAATTTGGAAAGAAAAAGTCAGTGTGGTTTTGTGACATGGTATGAAGAAACAGATCTGTATCACAGGTGGAGTAGTAAGAAAAATTCATTGGAACCCCTGTTACCCTTTCTCAGTAGCTCTGCAGTTAATCTCCCTTCCAGGATCACCATTTCTCTTACTGCAGGCATCACTCAGCCTCCAGTTTGGTTGAGGGAAAGTACATGAGCTTGTGCCAAGCCACCAGGGTCAATTTCTAATTCTCACACTTTCTGAAATTTATTTTTTGTGGACTTTTTCCTACTTTAGTGCTTTCTCCAGACATTTGAATGTAAGTGCTGTTTTTTTCCACGGCATTACTTTCCTCTATATACCCATTTGTGGTTAAAAACTGGTCAGTAACCTGGAAATGAAGTCATCAGGATTATTTCAAATGACAGAATTTTGGAGCAGAAGAGAAAGAGAGTTTATCCCTTGAGGCCTTTCAGATATTGATAGAAATTAAAGGAGAGTCCACTGTCTTATGATTTTATTGCCTTTGCTCTTTTACAGGGGAATCAGGAAAAAAAAACTGGTCTTGGGTTTGACGATGGGGCTGTATTTTACATAGTATCTTCAGAGTGGGTTTTAAACTGCTCGATGTCAAAAATAAGTACTTCTGTAGATGTTCTCGCTTTTCCTTTTTTCTGAATTTGTGGTTTCTTACCACAAAATCTTTCTTTCTTTTCTCTAGGGCTTCGTTAGGATGTTTAGCATTGGTTACCTGATCCAGTGTTGCCTTCGGATTCCGTCCACCTTCCGGCATCTGTTTACAGAACCATCCCGGCTACTTTCCCTCTTCTACAACAAGGAAAATTTTCAGCTTGGAGCTTTTCTGGGATCATTTGTCAGTATATACAAAGTAAGCTTATAACATACAGAAATGATGAATGCGATGGTTTTTGTTTCACTTTTCAGAATATCACGAAGAGCTAAAACGTCTAGCTGCTTAATATTACTGATACTGTTTGCTGCAGCATGTTACTGACAAATTCTATAATGTTGCAGCAATTAAATTGTAGATAGAAAACTAGTCTTCCATTCTGTGTGTTTTTTCTATCATTTCTGAATAAACCAGATGGATTTTGCAGCATGATATCAAGATCAGGACAGAGGGAGTACTTCAGAGAAAATGAATTCAGATTTCAAAGGGACTTGCTGTTACACAAAAACATTTTGGTGTGGACACAAGTAGTGACCGCAGTACCAACAGTGTTGCCAGAGAGAGAAGCCATTTGCAGATTTTTTTGGCTGAAATATCTGGAATTCTTACTTGACACTAAATAGCAGGAGGTTGCAGAACATATATCATGTGCAGCTGAGGAGACATTGCACTTACCACTTGGAAAGCTACCCTTCAACACCGTTATAAGATGACAGATTGCAAACTGATACGTGTTCGTACAGCATTGTTGGAATTAATCGAATTATGTTTATTTATGCCAAAAGAGAATGTGACAGAGCAAACACCCTAAGGGAGAATGTATCGCGTAGTGCACTGTTGAAGTGGCTTTTGCACTTTTATATTCTTAATCGCAAGTGTCATTTTTCAACTGCCATTTTACTTGCTCTGCAAAGTTAAGATAATTATGTATTATTCAGGATAAATATTATAAAAAGTGTTATTTGTAAGCAAAACAGCATTTCATTTGGCTTGCAGTCAGATTAAGAGACAAGAATTTGTAAGGTTACAGTATTTAAAATTTTTGATGGCAAAATGCAAACAGGCTGTTCAGAGTTTATTTGAAAATTAAATTTTTGCTCAAACTTTAAGAAAAGTTTTCCTTTAGGGAAAAAATATTTAAATTGCAAAAGCTGAAATGATTTTGATGTCTTTTAAAAACTGCAATTGTGAAGGGTAATTTAGTTCTATAGATACTCAT